>NW_007246467.1:548742-592381 GCF_000164805.1 Carlito syrichta
GTGAATAGCACTGGGTACCAAAATGACTCACCACTTCACGATGCAGCCAGGAATGGGCACATGGATATAGTCAAGCTGCTACTTTCCTATGGAGCCTCCAGGAATGCTGTGTAAGTAGCTCAACTTAAAAACTGTTTTTTAAATCGACTTGTATTCCTGTATCAGTGATGAGGCAAAGAGTTTAATACCCAAATTGATGGCTTTCTCTCTTTACTTTCACAACTAAAATAGGAGGTGATCATCAGTTTCTGTATTTAAAACCAGCATTCATGCCCTTTTTCCTTTATGATACAGTTGGTCCTCCATATCTGTGGGTTCCAAGTCTGAGGATTCAGCCAACTACAAATTGAAAATATTTGAAAATGTTTAAAAAAATACGACAATAAAACGATACAAATAAAACAATGCATTATAACAAACATTTACATAGCATTTACATTGTATCAGGTATTATAAGTAATCTAGAGATGACTTAAAGTATATGGAAGGACATGCATAAATTAGGTATAAATACTATGCCATTTTATATAAGACTGGAATATCTACATTTCGGTATCCCCAGTGCCCCATGGATACCAAGGGATAACTGAACTTTTAACTCAGAAACAATTGTCTAATTAATTTTGGAAGCTTTCATTTTAGGGACAAATTTGCTAGTGTTTACATTCTATAGATTGATTCATACTTTTTTTTTCTTTTTTGAGTTGGAGTCTCGCTGTCATCCAGGCTAAAGTGCATTGGCACGCTCATAGCCACCGGAGCCTTGACCTGCTGGGCTCAGGTGATCCTTCCGCCTCAGCCTTCCAAGTAGCTGGAACTACAGGCATGTGCCACCACCCCTGGCTAGTTTTTGTGATTTCCTGTAGGGATGAGGACTCAACAAGTTGCTCAGGCTGGTCTCGAACCCCCGGGGCTCAGGCAATCTTCTCGCCTTGGCCTCCCAAAGTACTGGGATTGCAGGCTGAACCACTGCACCTGGCCCTGTTATTTCTTACATATGTAAATTGTACCTCAAAAAATTGATTGTAAAAAAAGAACTATGTGATAAACACTAAACAGGTGCAAGTGTGCGTGCACACACACGTACACAGGTCCAGAATGACTAAAATGGAAAAGATTAAAAAATACCAAGTTTTGGTGAAGATGGGGTGCAATTGGGATCTCCTTATATGGCTTGTAGGAAGGTAAAATGTATAACGTGAAAATTCTTGCAGGACCTATTAAAACTGAACAATGCATACCTTTGACCCAACAATTCTGCTCCTAGTAAATAACTAACAGAAATATGAACCAGCATTCACCAAAAGATGTAGAGTAGAGCATTCACAGTAGCAACAAAATGTTCATAGGCTCAAACTGAAAAATATCCAAGAGCCCATAATAGACTAATGGGTTGATCAATTGTTATATATGAATACAATGAAATATTAAACATGAATGTAATTGAACAAACTATAACTACACACAATAGGGCAAACAGATCTCCAAAATACAATATTGAATGTAAGGAATGCAACACAAAAAAGTAAAAATAGTATAATTTAACTCATATACATTTTTATGCAAGCAAAAATATGGTTAGAAGTCAGAATGATTGTCACTTTTGTGGGGGGTAGTAGCAGGAAGGAAGAATGTGAATGAGGGGTTTCTGGGTACTGCCACTGTACTCTTTCTCGGTGTGAGTGATGTTACATGAGTTCATTCAGTTTGTAAAAACTTATTGCGCTGTGCCCTTTTGGCTTATACTATTTTCTGCATGCATGTTGTACTTTAATCAAATTTACTTTTAAAAATCTAAACACTCCTTAGTACACTCAGGGTTCACCATTGGGTCTGAATGTGTTGCAGGGCACTTGTTCTTCTGAAGAGGGACTAGGCTGCTGTCATTTTGATATGCCATGAATCTGTTCACCTTGGGTGTGACCCAAGAAGCATCTGCAAAAAACATACATGGTTATTTCAGGCAGGACAATATAACTTCTTTTCAACATCCTGTTGATGGGCAGAGGAGGTGCCAGGCTTCAGCAGAGAAATATTCCTGGTTGAAGGCTGAAAATCTCTGGAATAGGGGAAGGGAAGACTTCTTCACCTGGTAGAAGTGTAAAGGAAAAAGGCATATATGTATATTTTGAACTTGACTTTGTTCTGTTAACTGTCCATCTTTCTAGTTTGTGCATTAAGGAGAGAAGAGACTTGAAGATACACCAATAACATTGATGCAGGCCTGGGTCTTGGACCATAGAGAGACATCATGTGTCACAGAGACAGCTTGGGTGTTGGAAACACACAGGCCTGGATTTAACTGTGAGCCATCACTTGGTATATCTGGGTGAACTTGGAGAAAGTTGTGACTCTCTGGGAGCCCTAGATTTATTTTCTTTACTTTTTCTTTTCTTCTTTTTTTTTTAGAACATAATGAATTTTTATCATTTCAATATGCACCCACATTTTAGCATTACGTGATCCTGAACAGAAAGTGGAAAAATGCAGCAATTTCAGGGACCCGCTGCGCACACTGAGTTCTTCCTTAATCCCTGTGAGGATGGAGAGAAGTAACAACGCCAAAACCCAAGTACAGTTTGCACCAAATTCACGGTTCTTTTTGTTCCACTTGTCAGATTCCAAACTGACCCAAATTGATTGTAATTGAGATCCCTGTTTAAAACTTCTACCATTTTAAAAAACAAAAGAATTACAGGAAAAGAAAATAATTCAGAGAGAACGTGAGTGCTTACAAGTGTCTTTGTATGGCCTTTCTCCAAGTTTAACCACTAAGGACTCTGAGAACTGGCAGGCCTGAGTCACTTGGTGATTGTGTTTTCCCCTTTATCAAAACAGGAACTAAAAAAACACACTAGCCATGGTGACAGCAGGACTAAGGACGTGATATTCATTTGCCAGGCTGGGAGTGAGTACGTAAATGTAGTCCCAAAACTAAGTGAGAGAGGTCAGAGACACTTTCCAATCTTACCTGGTGGCTTCTGGCCACAGCAAGAAATAGTCTTAGATGGTGACCATGCAAAAACTTGAGGACTTGAGCGAGAGGGAGGGAAAAGAAGCATACCTTGATAAAAGTGTGGGAGAGAAGACATGGAAAAGCCCTGAATTCCTCACCGAGGCTAATTTCAGGGAGGAGTGGTGGGTTATAATCTGTGCTTAGCTGAGGGTGAGAGTAGATGAGTATGGGAATAGGACGATGTCTTGGACAGGATCATCATTTAAGACTTAAAGAAAGAAACTAGGAGTGCAAGCTAAGCATCCACACACCCAGCAGTCATCCACAGGCTGAGACATGAAACCTTCACCCCTACCCTAACAAGCCCCTCGAATGCATGGAAGTGGGGGCAGAAAAAGGGAGAGAAGACAGAGACCCCAGCCCATGCAATCAGGAGCAAGATAATGGTGTGATGTGTCTTTTCACCAGAGTCAGATGTGCCCAGCCAGTTATCATGGGAATCACTTGAAATGTACTTTCTTGATGCTAGAAGTTCAACTAAGTGGACAGCAGTAACATGTGACAGGATTTTTTAAAAGTTTAACCTATGTATTTTAAATGGACAAAAAATCAGTATCATTTACAGTATCTTAAGATAAATTGCCTTTGAATGGGAGCTTCCTTTCCCGTATCTTGAGGTCTACAAGAAGCAACTAGAATATTTACTGCTGTGGAAAATGAAGACTGCTTAAATAGATGTTGACAGGCACTGAAGCTCTTATAAGACAACTTTGATGGTGTATGAATTCTACCATTTTGCTGACACTGACATGGCTTTGGGTCCACCACTCCATTAGAGCTGTTAACGCCATTCATACTGATTTTGTTACAAAGCTTACAGAGACGGGTACCTCTGGGTATTTAGGTCCACATTTTATTTTAAGACTGTAAATTGTTTTTGTAAATTATTCGACTTTATAGTGTCTGCCATCTTGCATCCAGAGCCCCAGATTTCTTATGTGAAACATAAGAGATACATTCTACAAGTACTAGTGTTAATGGATAAAGTCAGAGTTTAATACATTTTTTGACCATGATCTTCATTTAAATAAAGTGTACATACAGATCCAGTGCTAACGTTTTTTTCTCTCTGTCTCTCTCTGCTCTCTTTCTCTCTCTCTCTCTCTCTCTCACATACACACATGCACACATACACACACACAGAGAAACATTTTACAAAAGAATATTCTGTCTTAGTACAGAGGAATAACGATGGTGGACTCTGATTTTTTTCAATTCTTTTTCATGTATTTTTAAAATAAAATGTGCTAGTTTCAGCCATCTAACTCTATTTCATCACCTTCTAGTAAACCACTGCCCATAGTCTGAAAAATACCAGTGTGTAACCCTTAGTGCAAGACACATAGTAGTCAGGCATAAATGATAGCACCGTAAAGGTTGAATCAAATAACTTCCCGCTCAGTTGCAAAATTAGGTGTTTCCAAAGCAAAATAACCCAAAAGTAGTGGTGGTCTCTAGTGGAACTCTGCAATTTAAAGGTGGTTCTCAGCATTGGTTCCCTATTAGAATATTCTCCAGGGTTTTAGAAACAACCCATGCCCAAGAAACCACCCCAGGCCAATTAAATCAGAATTACTGAAGGTGAAGCCTGAACAGCAATGATTGCTAGAGCTCCCTGAAAGATTTGAGACTTCAGTGTGCAGTCAAGGCTGTGAACTACTGATCTACTGGGCCATGTGTTTCCTAGATAGATGCACTACTTAAAAAAAAAAAAGGAAAAGAAAAAGACTTCTTGGGAGAATCAGTTTATCTCTACTCCAACTCACTCTTCTTCTTCCTCATGGGGTCAGAGATACCTGGACACTCAGTCTTCCATTTTGTCTAAGCTTGAATACCAAGTTTGAGCATTACTGTTTGGGGAAGGGTGAAAACTTCCTTTATTTGGCTCTGAAGCAGTGACTGCAATTTACAGTTATCTGTGAACTCACCTGAAATGACTCGAATGGGCAGGCTGCCAACCTTCCTTGGCTCTTGCTGGGATTAGCAGACTAATGCTGATAAAGCACATTGAGGTCTCTGTACCAAATGACCAAGAGATTATGCTAACAAAGCTGTGCAATTTGTAGTTTACTATTAGAAGAAAAGATATGGTAGTTTCTTCTATTGAGGGGTATGCTCAGATCTAGCATCTTTACTGCTGTTTCTTTCACTTACATGTTCATTTTGGGATAAGCAGAGATTTCACTAAAAGAAACACCAAAATTTTGCCTTTTCACCTGCATTCTGAAATATGCTTTTGACCCAAACATCTATGGTCCCCGAGATGTTTTTCCAATCACATCTGAATGTAATTGCAAAGATGACCTAAATTTCCAATCTAATTGCAGCACTTAGTCCTGTTAGAAATCTCTTCCTGCTAAATATGACTGAAAAATACCACAACTGAAATGCTAAGCAAGTTTTCTTCTTTTGATTTTTGCAAATGACCAGGGTTTAACCTCTAGCAAATGAGCATTCAAAACAAAGGCTTATTGGCTTGTTTATTTCTTATATAAAAATACATTTATTTATCTTATATAAAAAACATTTAGCATGTTTAGTAGTACTGACTACAGAGGCAGAAGAAGAGAGACACAGGAGAAAGAACAACAGTCTTTACTGTGCAGTTCTGATCAATTATCTAATTTATCACATGATGCCAGAAACAGGAGTTATTGCATTACAGGGCTTATCGAGCTCAGATCTTTAAGACTCCATTTATTATTCCAGAAGTATGTGCTCTGATTAATAATAAATGGTTAGCCACATAGTTAAGTAGAATGATTGGCACCTTTTATTGGCTGTCTTTAAAAATAATTTAATGAAAATGGCTGACCAGATAGCAGAGGTTTATTGTTGCACTGCCTGTTTGTAAGCTAAGAAACCTCTGCTACCAAAGATTAACCTCCTGGAACTATTTGGATATTTGCTCCATTGTATGTGTATTTAAATCTTTTTGAAAACAATGGCTCCTGAATATCCCCTCCTTTTTTCTATCTGGGTGTTTAATTCTTTTCAGTAATTGTCAAGATTGGATGCTGACACATGTATCCCTTGAAGCAAGCAAAATAATCAGAAAAGGACCACTGATTTGGTGCAGGCAGTAACTGTGGGCCAGGTAAAGTTTGGGAAGGACGGGCTGAAGTTTGGTTGCTAAAAACTCCACTAAGGAATGTAGGATGAATAAACACTTAAGCTAAGAATCAAAAACACAAAAATAAAAAACCTGACATAGATAATGAGCATTATGTATATGTGCAAGTGTGTACACTGAGATCTCTACTGAGTAGGAGCAGGGACTATGGTTGTAGGATTGTGGGTTTCTCTGTGAGAGCTGGGTTGTAGTGATGCGAATTTTTCAGGTCAGCCTGGGCTTCAAGAGTGTCAGCTCAATGGGTCAGCCAGCCAAGCCCCAGAGAGGGTTGTGGAGGGACTGGTAAGCCTAGCTCTACAAGTGTCAGCTCTAGTGGGCTGGTAAGCCAAGCCCTGAGTGTTGCATTTGGGGGTGGGGGTGAGTGGCAAGCCTAGCCCCCAGGGTGTTGGCTCAAACAGGCTGCCAAGCCAAGGCTTGAGAGTGTTGCTGGTTTGGTGGGCTGGCAAACCTAGACCCCTGGGTGCTTCAGCTTGGGAGTCTTGCCTTCCTCTGGCAGCTCTCCTGGTTCAGCTGGCTCTGTCAGCTGGCCAGCCAGCCTCTGGGGTGCGTGACTTTTCTGATCTTCTTCAGCTCTTCTGGTCACAGCTCTTCAGGGTCAAGGTTTTTGTCTCATGCCCAGGAAGAATGAAGGACATGGACAACTGGGAGGTGAGAAAGCAGGATTTCCTGAGGACAGAAAAGCTGCCTGTGGGAGGAGACCTGAAGGGATTGCCCATCTGGGGTGGAAAACCTGGTGCTTATATAGCCCGAAGTCCAAGCTGATTGGCTAGCACTTGCTGTGAGCTGTTGCTGTTCTGATTGGTCGCTTTTCAATTCCAGCAGTGAGGACTTTAGCTCTAGGTTGAGAGGCTTGCAGGGAGCTTGTTTACCAATGCTGAGCCTGACAGGCCCCCCAGGAGTTCACCACATTGTTACAAGAGGACTTGCCTGTCTGTCTGCCTAGGCTTTCTCTAGCTATGTCCTGTCTCAGTAGGGTGGGGTGTGGGGAAACAATTGTTTACTGCTCTCCTGCTGCACATCAGGCACTGCAGGTGTTCTGTGAACGGACCTGTTCCACGTCTAGTCCAACCTTTCCTGGTCGTGTCTACACAGGGTATCTTCTGTGTCATCTTTGTCCACCCCCTACTCCAGACCCTCTCCTACCTTGTTCTATACCCTCAGGAGATTGACTTATATGGACTGCTTCAAGAGGCTCCCTTTTCTAAGCTTCCACATGGGCATAGCCAATAGCGTAGCATTGGTGGAAAATTCCAGCCCAGGGAAAATTGGTTAATTGACCCTGCTCCATTCCTTTGGAGTATCTGCAAAGCAACCATCTCTGAGTCCTGGTAACCATTTCTTTCCCCAGATCTTAAGGCCCAAGACTGCTAATGACCCTCCACTGCAAGTCCAGGGACAGTAGCAGCCCTTGGTGTCTTCCCTAATCCTTACCCACACCTTGCAAGGAATCCCTTTATCGAAATCTCCCTTATCACCTGGCATGAGCGGATCATCTGATTCCTGTCTAGGCCCTGACTGGGACAATCTCCTCAGCCCTGTTTGTAGAGATGTGGGATCAGAAGTTCCTACTGCTTAAGTAACTTGGCTTAGGACATACAGAGAGTAATGGGCAAAATCGGGTTCTATCCTTTATGAACATAAAGCAAAGTATTCTCAGATATTGCAGTAACAGTATTACACAGCTGTGGCTCAAGTGTTCTAAAGGGGACTGGGTAGAACTCAGGTGGACTGAGGATACCAGATAGGAATGCTGGTCAGCTCTTCTGATGTTTCCCATGTTGGCACCTACCCTGCGGCAAAGGGATCTCCAAGGAACAAAGCATCCACACATCTTAGCATTCTAGGCTCCTCTAGACACCTGAGACCAAACTGGAGCTTCTCACAGATATGGTCCCAAGCCTGGTTATGGCCACTCCACTTGGCTGACATTTGCCTTTGGACTGTCAGCTCTTCGGCAAGTCATCAAAAGATTCTAATTTCCCCTATAATTTTCTTAAAACATTTGCAGTCCAAAAGGAATTAAAGGTGAAGAGGAGTGTAAAACTGTTATGCTGGGAGAGCTACTCAGCCTTTTAAAAAAAACTACAACTGATATTTATCTAGTGGCTATATCTCTGCTTTGAGCCACTATTCTATGTAGGTAGCTGAGTTTATTCTTCTTTTCCTTGCTATTTCTCCTCTGAGATAGGCAGAACAGAATCATCTACTGGATGTTTTCCACCTTCTTCTTAATATGCATCTTCTCCTGTTTCTTCCCAAGCAGCCGAAAGATGTATTTTCCATGATGGGAGAACTTCTTCCCCCTGGCTTAGGCAAGACCCTGTCTTTGATCTTCCATAGCTTTGAAATTATTGAATCTAGATGTTGTCTAACTCCCTTGTTCATCCTTTAAATGGAGAGAGCAGGTTTGTACTAAATGTTAAAAGTAATGGATCACTATTTAAGAAACACTAAGAGCTCTTCCACTCAATATTTTCCCAGAACATTGAAGTATTTCCAATTATCTTGCTTTTCTTCAAACTTAAAATCAACAAATGAATAACAGATGTCAACTCCCATGGAAGGCTACTTACGTATACTGACTGTTCTCACTTATTGAAAAGCCTTTAGCATGGGTTTTTTTTGTGTGTGTTTCTGTTACCATGGCAATATTTGGCCCCTTCCCATGTTTTTTCTTTTTCCAGATCTGAGGCACTCTTTACACAAGTGGACTGATCATTATAACAAGTAGGAGTCACCATGTATGATGACAGTTTTAAGTGGTTTTCCTTTGTTGCCCATTATTAGGGTCGTGTTGTCCATATGATTACTTCAGTTTGTCAAGGTACAGCATTGGGCACAACTGATATCTCAACTATTCATGGTTCAGATTTCAGCTCAAAGATCACTTACTTCAAACTGCTTTTCTGACTCTCCAAGACTACACTAGACTGCTAAGTTCCCTGCATGATCTCTTTCATTGCATTTTTCCACAGCCAGCCTAGTTTTGTTTTGCTTTTATTATATAGACTTTATGTTTTAGAGCGGTTTTAGGTTCAAATCAGAATTGAACAGAAAGCACAGTGAATTCCCACATACCCTCTGCCTCCACACATGCATGCCGCCCCCCATTGTCGACCTCTTCCCACTACAGCAGTATATTTGTTAGACTTGATGAACCTATACCAACACATCATCACTCAAAGCCTGTAGCTTATGTTGGAATTCACTCTTGGTGTTATACCTTCTATGACTTTTGACATATATGTAATGATATGCATCCAGCATTGTAGTATCAAACAGAATAGCTCCACTGCCCTAAAAATTCTCAGCGCTCTGCATTTTCACCCCTTCCTCCCCCTAGGCCTTGGAAACCATGGATCTTTATACTATCTTCATAGTTTTGCCTTTTCCAGAATGTTATCTAGTTGAGATCATATAGTCACACAGTATGTAGTCTTTTCAGATTGGCTTCTTTCACTTTGTTTTTTTTTTTTTTTTTTTGGCTTCTTTCACTTTGTAATATGCATTTAAGGTTCCTCCATATCTTCTCATGGCTTCATAGCTCATTTCGTTTTTTGTACTAAATAATATTTCATTGTCTGTCTATCCACCTACTGTTGTGGTGTGAGTGTATCCCCCAGAATTCATATGTTGAAAATTTGGCCCCTGGTGTGGTGGTGTTGGGCGCTGGGACCTTTAGGAAGTGGTTAGGTCATTAAGAGAAATTAATGCTGCCTTCTTGGATGAATTCTCCTGGGAGTGAGTGAGTTCTCCCTTTTGAGAGATTGGATTAGTTACACCAAGAGCGGATGGGTATAAAGTAAGGCCACCTCTCGTGTTTTGCCCTCTTGATCTTGCCAGCCTGCCCTTTGGCATCTCCACCATGTTGTGATGCAGCACGGAGCCTTCACCGGAAGCCAACTAGGTGTGTCTTCCCAGTGTTCAACTTCTCAGCCTCCAGAAGCATGAGCCCAAGTAAACCACTTTTCTTTACATTGCCCCGTTTCAGGTATTTTGTTATAACAACAGAAAATGGGCTAAGACACTTACTGAAAGACATCTTGGTTGCTTCCAAATTTGGGCAGTTAGGAAGAAAGCTTCCATAGACATCCATGTGCCAGTTTTTGTGTGGACATAAGTTTTCAACACCATCGGATAAATACCAAGGAGCACAATTGCTGGATCCTATGGTAAGACTGCATTTAGCTTTACAAGAAACCATCAAACTGTCTTCCAAAGCTCTGCACCATTTTGCATTTTCATCAGTGATGATTGAGAATTCTTGCTGCTTCCCATTCTTGTTAGTGTTTGGGGATATCAGTGTTCTGGGTTTTGGCCATTGCAATAGGTGTATATGGTATCTTATTTTAATTTGTAATTCCCTAATGATACATGATGTGGAGCACCTTCTTATCTTTATTATTATTTTTTTACTTTACTTTTCGCATCAGATGCTTTACTTGCCATCTGTATATTTTCTTTGATGAGGTATCTGTACAGATATTCTACCCAGTTTTTATCAGTTGTTTGTTTTCTAGTGTAGTCATTTAATGCCTATGTCCCCTGCAGAAATATGAAGTCCCTAAAGGGAAAGGTTATGCCTTTTTTCTGCTGTGTTCTCTGTACAAGAGCTTGTTTAGTAAAATAATGAGTGTATATGCACTTGAACATTGCTCTAGTAATAAATGAAGCCATTATCCTGGCATTGTTAATACCGATACTGGTCAATTTACTAACTTTGTGGCCATGAGCGAATTATTTAGCCTCCCTAAGTCTCAATGCCCTCATCTCTAAAGTGAGGATAACAATAAAACCAAACTTTCTGGAAGTTGTGAGAATTATATGAGATAATAAGCATGATAGTAGTTGTGAACTGTAGTGTCAGATATTTATAAGGTATTACTCATTCTCAAGCATTTCAGGAAAACTTTAGGCACAGGATAATTGTCATTTACTTCAATATTTATAATAGGTTACATAGAGCTCAATTTTAGCTACTGTTAAATGAGTAAGTTTTGTACGCCAGGTGTTTTCCACACATGATTTGTGTCTTCTCATAGATGAACAACCCAAAGCTCAAATAATTTAAACAACTTGTGCAAGATCACGGTGACTGAGCAAGAATTTGAATCCTGGTAGGTTTGACAGCAAACACAAAAGTGCTTTCTACTTGCCCTGAATGATCTCTGACAGCTAAATGAAGCCAGCAAAAATAACAACCTCTAGTCTGCATATATTTATCATTTTATAGAGGAATAATTCAGTCTGTGCAAGAAAAACTTGAGAAGCTAGAATATTTCATTGGCTGCTTTGAGTGGTATCTACATATGCTCCCTTTAATTTGAGCTGTGTGCTGGGTCAGTACAACCCTGGGTTCTGAGTCTTCTGCACAGAGGAGCAAGGGCTCAAACAGGGATTGTGATTAGCCTGCCTTGGCCTTGTCAAACATAGGCAGTCATGTTTTCCCCAGCGGGACTGCATGTGTCAGCCAGAGGCCCAGAGATGAAGGCATGACTATGTCAGTTCCTTACCCCCAGGCCCAGCATGAATCCGCAGATCGGAGACTTAACTAGATGGAACGTTCTTTATTACCTAATACAGAACTGTTTGTTTTCACTGTCTAGAAGACGGGACTATGTAGAGTGGCTTCTCCGGCGACATTTCTCCTACATCTTGCTCTGCCCACAAAACTCCAGCAGAAGAAGATCTCAGAGGCCACCTGGAGAACAGGATAGCTCAAAAAAGGGTTTTAGAGCTGTAGCTATTCCTGCATACTCAGTCACAACACAACAGATGCAGAGCTAAAGGAGTCTGCTAGAATCAGTCCCCGGCAAATTTTAGGAGCTCGACAATTGCTAGGATTTCTATTTTAGTCTAGATTCTGAAAATGTGTTTAGTACTTATTCTGCTTCCTAGGTACAGTAGTCCCCCAAAGAATGCTGGTTCTTGCCCTACTTTTTCTTTTCTAAAATCTCTCACAGGCAGAAATATTTCTCTTCTCTCTCTTGCTATATATTTCTCCATCAAAAATGTATCACTTCGGCTATTCTGAAAACTAGAAAATAGTAAATGCTGTATCATTATTGAAGGGCGACTGACAAAAATGACCTTTCTTCTTCACTCTCTCCCCAACCCTTTGCCCCTGGCCTGGCTTCATTTCTGTCTGAAGACATTTGATGAAGTCTTTTAGGACCACAAATGGGCAAGGTTGTCCCCATCACGAAGTCTGACTTCTGCCCTACCTCCATGCATTTTATTACCCTTATCTGCTTATTGGATTACCATTAGCTACTTATCTTGACAAATGCACAAACATAAATATAATTTACTGGATTTTGAAGCCATAAGCCATGGCTTGTTTATATCATTGTTTCCAGGCAGGATGTAGTGGCACATATGTTTATTAAGGAATCCTTCCCATTCCCTGCTCTGAACAAGGAAATATATTTCCCAGCTCCTTTCTCCTTTATGTCCCTGCCAAAGAGGCCCAAATATAAGCCGCTGCTTGGTTTATATCCTTTTTTTATTTTTTCTTGGAACAGAAGGATATGGCGTTTGAGCAAAATGTGGTACTTCCTTCACAGAAATTTATGTTAGTGATAAGCACGAGCCAAAGAAAAATTCAAAAATACTCCTGACACCTAGGGCTCATGGATGTGCCAGTGAAGTTTTAGACAAGAATTCATGAAGTAAAGAACCCTCTGATAGTTTGCACTTAATGGATGCACACATTTCTTCATCTGAGCTGCATTTTATTGCACCCTCAAGAACAAAGCACCTAAAGTTTGGGTTCCCGTTGCTGATCGGTGAAACACACTTCTGCCTCAATGTCAGCTCTGGAAGTTTTTTGAAATGCCTCTTTCACTTGTTCTAAAATCACTCATGTCACCTTGCCCTTTTCCCATGAACGCTTTCCCCCTGGTTAACTGACGTTCTGTCTGCAACGCTTTCCTGAAATCTGATGGGAAATCTGAGGGGCAGAACATAAGTCCCTGAATTGAAAACTTTTGTCTGGAGTTGTAGACAACCCAGAGCTAGACTTCAGTGGTGTAGGCATGGAAGGACTTCAAGAGCCGGCAGGCTCTGTTAATGGACTCAGCAGTCACGGCCTTTAAGACCACTCTTCCAACTACTCATAAAAGAGCAGGGAAGTTCTGCCATTTGCACCAAACCGATACTTTCTGTACTCCAGCTGTCAGATCCCCCAAAGGACTCCCGAGGCACCAGTACAGGCTGCCTTCTGGCCTCTGGAGCTGCTGGGACATCACAGTGTCCTCTTCGGAGCTGGGATCAGGTAAATCGCACACATCCACACAGGCAGATACACGGAAAGAGTATTTGCAAGTGATTTTATTGTTTTGACTAAGTGCACTTAAGAAAACAAAATATTCAGACTCCAGAGATCCCCCTCCAAATGTCTGAAACGTCTGAGGTAGCTATTTCTTTCTTTCTTTTTTTTTTTGAGTTGGAGTCTCACTCTGTCGCCCAGACTAGAGTGCAGTGGCCACACCCAGCCACCACAACCTGGACCTGCTGGGCTCCAGCGATCCTTCCGCCTCAGCATTCCAAGTAGCTGGAACTACAGGCGCGCGCTACTACGCCCGGCTAATTTTTGATTTATTGTAGAGATGAGGTCTCGCCAAGTTGCCTAGGTGGGTTTCGAACCCGTGGGCTCAGGCAATTCACTTACCTGGGTGTCCCAAATTGCGGGATTACAGGCTGAGCCACTGAGCCTGGCTGATAGCTATTTCTTAATAACTCAAGCCCCCATCCTGCCTTCCATATTGTATCCCTTTCAACATTCCAGGAAATTTCCGGGGCGCTCTTGGTCTCTTGGTAAGTTCACATAGCACCCAGCTTGATACCATGGCTTTAGTAGTCCCTCGTTGGCTTCCTTCAGCCCATATTACAGCTACTCCAAAATGTTTCTTACTTCAGAGTGCTACTAAGTCATTTGTGTGTAATGAAGTTTGCATAGTGTTTGAAATAATAAGAGCTACTGCATAGGTTGGCACGGGCGAGAATTTCATCTTGGATATCAGACATCAGTTGCTGAAAAGTCCATCAACTATTTGATGGAAAGTCCATCAACAGAGGCAATTTATCAGTGGCCATCTTGTTCTCATCTTGTCACAATCTTTTGGGTCCTCTTCCTCTCTGGACACTCTTTCTTCCTCTCTGCTTTCTGTCTTCAAACATAAGCTCTCCATGTGTCATTCAAGCTCTTAACATCCTACCTCACATGAATTTGCTAGCCAAAACCTTATTGAGGTGCTCTGAAAAGCAAAACATCTTCTACTCCATCCAGCTACCCATATTTTATTGGCATAAATCAGGGGTTGTGTTAAAATAATTACACCTGGAATGTCATGGTCCTGATCAATCAGTGATGGTCATAAACCTCCACATGGCTGGACCAACTATGGGGCAAAAAGCGTGAACAGAAATTAGGAAATTGTAGCTTTCCTAGGCAGATGATACTCCTTCACGAATTAGTGCAAACAAAACAGGAGTAGTTTAAAGATGTACTTTTCCATTGACCAGGGCAGGTCTCCGGTTTTCTTTTCTCCTTCAAACTATATTGATATGGTTGATTAGTACAGAGAACACCTAGAAATGGAAAGTGAGCATTCATTAGGTGCCTACCATAGGCTGAGTGCCAGGAATATATTATTTAAAATAAAATAAAATCATATACAGATGCTTGGAGACAGGCAACACAATTCATGTTTAATGAGGGAAGAATGAGAGGCTCAGAGACTTCAGGATGCTAAGTATCTCACCCAAGGAAATGCTCCTGATAAATGGTGGGGTTGGGATTTGATCCAAGACCTGGATGAGTTCTCAATCTGTGCTTTCCCCTCACCTTTTGGGGTAGGCAGGGATCGTAATCTAAGCAGTTGAAGAACCTAGCAAGCAGGTGCTTCCCAGGAGAGTCAGCTTCTGCCTTCTGTTTTCTAAACACACGCTGAACTCCTTAGATAAAAAGTTGACTATCCTGTTTAAGAAAGCCCTGAAGTTCTGCAAAGCATCACAGCTGTGTGGAACACATTGGGCTCCTCTCCCTAAACACGGCTATAGAACATGCACTTTGCATGAAGGCCTGTGCTTTACCCATAGACACCCAGTGTATTTTATCTCAAACACCCGTTGGTGCAATTCATTGATACAGTCCCCCTGTTGCTATAAATATTCCAGGTGAGAAATAGTAAACAAAATGATCTAGAATATAGAAATGGGTTCATTTCCCCACTCAAGTAGAAGTTTAAGAGACTATTTTTTCATGCTCTGCCAAGTTTCCTACATGGACCCTCACAAGACCAGAGCCTGTCCATTCATTTGGTGTAATGATGAATGGCCATGTTGGGAAGGTAGAGATCAGAGAAGGATCTGAGTGGCGCAGGCTTCTCCATGTTCCTGAGCACATCCAAGGACAACGGCACTCACTGCCTGCAGCAGACCTGCTGGATCACACCGACAGAGAAACACGAAGTCTTGGTATTTTTCCTTGGCATCTTCAAGTTACCAGCTTTCTCAAGATCTTCTTGCCTGGGGAAAATGCAGAAAAGATTCTCTAACAAATGAAACCAAAATTAGTTGGATATTGGACTACATCAATTGCCATTAATGAAAAGTTTCTTTCCCCTGCCAAAGTGTTTCAAAAGATTCAACGGAGAAATCCCTAGAACACTGCTGGGACAAAAATTGTGGCAGAGGCCACCATCCTCTTTCTCCTAGATAAGTGCATCGCTTCCTAGTTTGTCTCTGGCTTTCATTGTCTCTGTGTGGTGTCAAGGCAGAGGGTCTATTTTTTACATAGCCAGGGAGATCCTGTTCAAAACTCAAGTCACATCACTCCTCAGCTCAGAATCCTTCACTATCTTGTTTCGGTAACTTGATCTCTATGATTCCCCATGATCTAGTTCCCTCCCCTGCCTTTGTTTATCTCACCTCCCTCTACTCCCTCCTTTGCTCACTCCAGACCAGCCTCATCAACCTCCTTTTTGATCCTCAAAACCACAGATATTTCCTGCCTCTGGGCCTTTGCCCCAACTGTCCTCTCTCCTTAGAATGCCCTTTTCCCTTATTTGCATGGCTTCCTTCCCTGGCCACAGATCTAACAACTCCTCCCTCATATATTCTTATCTCTGTCTACTTATTCCTCCTTATCACCTATCATGAGCAATCATACTCTAGAATTTTATTGTTTATAGCTGGTGTCTCTCCTAGAATGTAAACGCCATAAGTGTTTTATCTGTTCATTCCCTGTTGCATCCCTCGTGCCTAGACACAAGTGCCTGGCACACTCAAATTTTTTTTGAATGAAGAAATAAATGAGACAAAGGTGGTCGCATCCATTTTTATCCTCAGTAGGTAGGATACTACCATCATCCTCATAATCGTCGTCATGAAAGCCTTACGCTTTTTGTTGCCATTTTGCAGCTCACAAAGAGTTTTGACATCCATTATCCATCTGAGCCTCATCTCCCTGTGAGACAGGTCCAGCAAGTGTGGAACCCTGCTTCTGCACCAATGTTGGATGTGACAGGAGGCAAATGGAAGAAAGGTAAGAAGATATAGATAAAACTGAAAACAATGTCAAAGATTCCTGGTCTTCCACAAACTTCCACTCTCTGGGGCTTTCGTGAGTTGCTTTGCCAATATAGTTCCAGTTTTTTTTTTTTTCTTGTTTATAAAATAAAGAGGTTGAACTCGTATTGGAGAATTTAAGTCTTGTACTTTTTGGAAGCTGGCTTTAAAATTCCAGTTTTATGAACGCCATGTGGTGTCTTTCAACTCATACCAAACACCTCTCTTTCTGGAAATGGCAG
This sequence comes from Carlito syrichta, assembly GCF_000164805.1. Classification (NCBI taxonomy): domain Eukaryota; kingdom Metazoa; phylum Chordata; class Mammalia; order Primates; family Tarsiidae; genus Carlito; species Carlito syrichta. The sequence continues at coordinate 565,706 of NW_007246467.1, forward strand.
CTTGAGTCTATGCCTTCTTTCTTCGGTCCCCATAATTACAGCTGGAGCACTAAACCTGCTCATGGGTTCACCCTAAGCTTTCTGTGGCAATTCTTGCTATTCCAAATGTGAAGGTTTTGGTCCACTCCTTCATTCCAATCAGGAGTTTCTGTGATCTCTAATATGTAGCAATTGTTTAATACCCTAGAGAAATTCTTATAATACTAAATGTAAAAAGCAATATCTAAAAATAAATCTACAGTGTGGTTTCAATTACATAAAACATGTATAACAAAAAGATTGGAAGGAAACATGCAAAATGTAAATTGTGGTTTCCTTTGTGTAGTTAACTTATGATTTTTCTCACCTATTTGTTCCTTTAGGTATTTTTCAAATATTCACAAACAAATGTGTTTTGCTAACATTATCTTAAATTAAAAATGTTAAGAAAAAACAAAACATAAGAACAAAGCATAAAATATAAAGAGGCATAATTTAGAACAACCACTTTATTTTCTAAGATCCTGAACATATCCTACAACAAAACTTTAAAGTTTGCATTTCCTCTACAAGTGTTTCATTTCAGCACTTAAGCAATTCCAAATGGTAGCCAAGCTATGCTTTTGGGGATATAACCTACAATATCAGAAATTCGTGGAGAGTAGACATTAAAATCACAAGTTTTAATGCAACTTAAATTGCTTCCAAAGCAGTCTTTTGTTCCTGTATAAATTTGGTTTTCACCTAACACAATTCACTAAGAAGTAATTGAGAGCCAGAAAGCTGTGCCCTTTTCAGTTCTGGGACAGGTAAGCTCAAGCAGCAGCAGGTTTATTAAAAATGGACCAATCTTATGACGTTGATAGTGGCTCAAACCAACCTAGGACAGTTCACGAAGAAAGGTGTGTGTGTGTGTGTGTGTGTGTGTGTGAGAGAGAGAGAGAGAGAGAGAGACAGAGATTGAGATTTTTGACAAGAGTCAGGATCCAGTCCTTACTCAACACCCATACTGACTGCTCCTCATTTTGGAGAAGACACATGCACAATAACTACAATAAAAAACCTCATTGTACTATTTTCATGATGTGTTTGCTCATTATCGTTTAACAACACATGGAGGTAGTTGTTTGCTCATTAAGGTATGCCAAAATAGATTGAAGCTTCTTTTACATGAAGAGCAAAATCTGCCTTCCTAGGCATCAGGTTGTAAGGAGGGATGCTGCATAGAAGTGACCAACTATATCTGTATGCACTTTGGGTAAAGATTTCAGCTTTTATTAATGATATTAAGTTACCTGGTATACACCTTTGCCAGTCAGCCTCTACCAAAATAAATATCTAGAGGCTTGGGACTCAATTCAGTAACACTAGCACAAACCAACTAACCACCCAATTGCATGCTCTCTCAGTATACATCGGTATATTTACCTTATCTTCCCTATAAGATTATACACCGTCAGAGATTAATAACTAAATCTACTTTTTATGAATTCCGACATCCTGTCACACAGAGTCATTAAGCACAAGAGGTGCTCAGTAAACTCTCATTTGATAGGTTGTCACTGAGACTACCTACCTAGAAGAAGATGGGGCCGGGGGTGGGAGAAGAGAGAACTAAGATATACTGAGCTCCAGCCTTTGACAGTCACTGGATGTTGTCAAAGCTCATTTTACTCCATAATATCTTTTAGGTGTGTATCATTGCTTCACTTTACAGATAAGGAAAGGAGATATAGCTAGGGTAAACGCCACTGGCTATGAATGGAAGTGATAGACTCCAAAAGCATTCTTATGGATCCTTATTCTAAGTCTTGTTCTAAGTCTTGCTCTTGGCTTAGAAATGTCCTCACAGAGTATCTGACTGCCATGGAAACTTCACTCAGCACAGAAGGAACTGCACCTCCCCTCTTGCTTACCTATTTGCAAGGGGTGTCTGGAGCCTGGGGACAACCTTTGTTTATTTTGAAACTTGACTCTGAATATTAGGCCCACTTATTAAAAAAACTAAAGGACATTTAAGATCCCCCCAGAGGCCAATAGCTCCAGTGTTTGCAGGTTGCTCTTGGCCCAAATTGAGGCATTGAAGGCAACGATCTTTCTTTAACTCCACTTTCTTATATTGTTCATGGCAGATAACTCAGTTGCCAACAGAGTGTTAATCAAATTTTAATGAGAATGAACATTCTAAAAACAGACACATCATGTGCCTTGTCCCTGAATGCAAGAATCCCCAACCCCCAGGCCACAGACCAGTAGGAACAGGGCCTCACAGCTGGGGATGAGCAGTGGGTGAGTAACGAGTGAGCAAAGCTACATCTGTATTTACAGACACTCCCCATGGCTGTTATTATCATCAGATCAGTGGTGGCATTAGATTCTCATAGGAGCATGAACCCTATTATGAACTACACATGCAAGGGATCTAGGTTGCACACTTCTTATGAGACTCTAATGTCTGATGATCTGAGGTGGAGCTGAGGTGGTGATGCTAGTGCTGGAAAGTGACTGCAAATACACATTAATTTTAGCACATCAAAACTCTATCAGAGAGTGGCAAGTGAGTTTATGTACTCCAGTTGTACTCCTGCATCTGGTGACAGGCTTTAGGTCAGAATCCAACACTTATTTGAGTCCATGCCACTTCCTTCTGTGCCTCCTTTTTTTAAATGGTGAGTTGTATGATTATTTCACTATGTATTACAATGTAATAGTAATAGAAATAAAGTACATGATCAATGTTTGAGTCATCCCAAAACCATTCTCTCTCCCCAGTATCATGGAAAAATTGTCTTTCACGAAATCGGTCCCTGATGCCCAAAATAATGGGGACTGTTGCCATAATGTATGTGTTGATGCACATGAAAACCTACAAATAAAGCTATGCCTTCAGTCCAATTTTCTCCTTATTCTAGAAAAGGAACACGCTGGGGGCGTTTAAAAAAAAGGGACTTGCTGCGCTTTATTGATCACCCTAGTGAGCCAGCCTCTTTTCCTCTTGCTCACAAAAGCACAGGCAGTTGGTGGTCTTGGGGACATACCTTACATATTTAGAAAAAGCAAGGCCTTTGGAAACTGCAGGAATGAGGCACTCTGAGAGCTCTGTGCAGCCAAAATACTGCTCTCATGAGCAAGAGTGAGGTTGGAAATTTAGAGGGGAGAGACCCGGAATGAACACTGACCCATTCTCATCAGGGTCCCCATCACTCCTCCTCTGGAAGCCTGAGGTTCCCGCCAACCTTTCCCCAATCCCTGCTGACTTTAGTGTAGGTGGTCTTGCTCAGGCTGAGGGCTCAGCTGGCCTTTGCTCAACTGGACGTTTGTTTACATCAAACCTGTGCACGGAGAGCTTTCACCCTGAGACTTTGCATAGGCCTCGCTGTTACCCCAAAAGAGCATCGGAAACAAGGCAAGTGTGAGTGTGTCTGCCCACGTGCAGTGGAGTCTTCAGAAAAACAGCCATTCTGGAACCACATGGTTGGCCAAATGCAGGGAACTCTAAGTCCAAATGTGCTTTTGTCTTTCCCAAACAGGAACTGGCCCTGAGACTCTGTGCCTATGGTTTCTGCAAGAAATCTTCTGAAGATTTTATTTTCCTTGTGCTTTTCTTTGGAGAGAGCTGGACCTGAGGCATGGTTGGTCGTGAATCAAAACCACAATAAATGTCACTATTTACTTAAAATTAGACTTTCATCCCTTAAATACTGAGCAACCACATGAAATGAAACACCCTCGTGCAGACAAGGCTCTGGGATTTGCGTAACTCAGGCTGTCTGTGTCTCTTCTTCCCGATGGGGTGGCCCTGCCTGTGGTTTTATGGACTTGGCTGACTCTGGAAAGGCCCACACCAGTTTCCTCCTGGAGACAGGCTGGTGACACTCCTCCACTCCTCAGTGTGTCGCTTTCTTTCACTCTTTTTGTGAGTTGTTTCTTATTACAAAAGAGGAACTGGTGTGGGGTAGAAATAAACTTAAATGAAGTATTTGCTTCTAGTAACTTCTTCCCATCTGAGCTTTCTGGCTGTGCCACACTCTCTCTTGTTTTCCTAAGCTGTCCTAGATTTCTACATGCAGATGGTCTTAAACATGTCCTGGTTGTATTGCTTAAGGTCACCTAACCTGTTTGTGTTTGAACCCAGAATGGGTTTTCTACCCGTTGAAGCAATGATGTGCTTGGAAGCTGGATTCCAAGACCAGCCCACCAGGGCCTGAGCTGGTGATAGTTCTGACCACGGCAGTAGATAATGTGAGTATCATTATTCTAAGTTCTAACATGCTGGAGCAGGAAGGTGTCTGAGGTTTTTGCAGAGATGGGGAATGGCCCTACTAGGAGGTGAGAGAAAGATGTGTTTGGGCTGGAGGAGGGATGGAAGGATTGAGAGGCTGAGGCGTGGGGCTGAAGGACATTTGACCCAAGCTATTTCTCTTCATCTTTCCTTTCTTCCTTCTTTTCCCTCCCCCGACCTTTCTTTCTGAGTCAGCCTCAGGCCATCCTTCTGCCTCAGTCTCCCAAGTAGCTGGGACTACCGGTTTGCACCACCACACCAGCTAATTTAAAAGAAAGAAAATTGTAGAGATGAAGTCTTGCTACGTTGCCCAGGTGGGTCTCAAACTCCTGGGTTCAGGCAAGTCTATTGCCTCAACCTCCCAAAGTACTGGAATTATAGGTGTGAGTCACCATACCTGGCCACCTCCATTTTTTCTTTACTTTTGCTGAATGCTATAGAAGTAAACAAGGAATAAATTGATTCACCTATGCTATTCTGCACAGATGGCAGTTTAAGTGCTTTTTCTTCTACCAATTTGATTTTCTCCCTATGGCTTTCTAGCACTTACATAGGCAAATGCCTCCTACAAGAAGATATGCATCTCTACAGGTAGATTTAGATGGTGTGGCCGTCAATGGAAAGAGGATGAAGTGAGTGTTCCTCCCTGATCATGACCATTCTCACCATCAAGGTGACTGCCAGCTGTGTTCATGTGTAGACCAACTCAACCAGCCTGCCACAACCCAGAGTTGGGTCAGCCACTTTGGAGGACAGGTAGAACCCTAGAGAGGTTGAGAGAGAAACCATGTTGAGAGAAACCATGGAGAGAAGAATTTCTTTTACAATGAGCAATCTTGCCCCATTTTCCCAGCTGCTCGCTCCCTGGAATGGCATTGCAAGCCATGGCAACAGCCCACCAGGCTCTGGAGTTGCCCCTTGCTCAAGCCTTTGGAATGTCCTGGCATCCCATTCACATGCACATCTGGGTGTGCCACTGGATTCAGAAATTTCCAGTGAGCTCTGGCACTTGGCACAGTTTTAGACCTTTTAGCACTGACCCAAGTTTGGGAGGGATCGCAGTATATCTTTTCTCAGTGGGAGCATCTCTCTCCGTCCACACCTGTAGCCCAAGGTGGGAGAAGGAGCTCGGGTAAAGAAAGTGAAGTCGTGATTAAGTTCAATGAAGTAGCACAGTATAGCAAATCCAGATGTTGGGTCAGTCAAAGGTTGATGTTCTCTGTCCAAGATCTTACAGAAATAAAGAGGAGAGCAGCGAATGACAGAATGGGATTAAGGAGTCACCCGACCCACTGACTGAGTGCTGTCTCCCCAGCAGCTTTTGGCTCCCTCACAGCATTCACAAGTCACTCAGGTTGCAAAAGCAAGGGAGGCAGATGAAGCCATTTCCACCCTCTCCTCTTGTCTTCCTCCTTCCTTAATTTATTTGACTCTTGAACAATAGTAACAATCATTGGTTGAGTATTTATTAGGTGCCAGGTACTTTATGTTCCTTGACTCCATTTAACCTTTACAACAACCCAATGATCTATTACTCTTAATCAGTTTTTAAGCAAAGGAAACCCAACTCAGAGATATTAATTGCCTTGATCATAGAGACACAACTAGAAGTGACCAAATGAGATTCAGGCTCAGTTCTATCTGACTTTGAAGTCGATGTACTTCCCATGTCATGCCATTTCCCAAACCCTATTAGGTCTACTTTCCAAGAGTTTTGATAAGAGTTACAGCAGTAGCCATAGATATTATCAAACAGCCCAAATTACCTAGGATACAGTATGACTGTGTTAATACCCAAGAGTAGATTATACATATTAAAAGTTTATTTTTTATTAGTCCAAGAAAAAACAAGCCAAGGCTGACATGGCAGCTTCAGAGTGTCAGGCATGTACTGCAGCCCCCTTCTCATTCATGTGGTCCAACATGACTCTTCATGATGTCTGCTTCCAATGGGTAAGGCAAAGAAAACTGGGGCAAGACAGGGCACACTCCCAGAATGGCACATACAACTTCCACTCGCATTCAATTCATTGACACTTACTTATATGGTTGCACATAGCAATAAGGATAGTTTGAAAATTAGGCTTTGACTGAACATTCATGTGGATGTCTACAGTCTAGTACCAAAGAAGTATAGAAGGCAAGAAAAAAAATATTAGGGCACAACTCTCAGTCTCTGCCAAGCATCCTAATGGCCAATCTGAATTTCGGAAAGAAAAAATGTGTCATACCTCTAATGCAAAGGCAGCTGGGACATCCTGGAGAACTGATAGCAGGAGTCTGAGGCACAACCAAGACAGAGAGACAGAAAGTGAGGGAGCGAGAGAGCGCTATTGACCATTGAGCAAAACTGATCACATGACCCCAAACTGACTGCCCTGGAGGCTGGGAAATATAGGGAAACACATAGATTTGGACATGGATTTTGGGTGGACACCAACTGTCTCTGCCATGGAGATTTCATGTAAAAACAAGAATTTCCAACTAATCTTGGAAAATCAAATGTAGCAAACTCAGCCTAGTTTTCTTCTGGACAAGATCCCCTAGAAATTCTCACCTGTCCCTATCATTATAGAAATCAGTTTGCTGTGTGCCTCATTCACTATTTAACTCACCACTTTTGGGGCCTGATGTTATCAGAATGTGGTTTAAAATGAATTCAGGAGTCTTTTTCTAAATTGTTCTTGACAAGGCAGAACAATCCATTTTATAAACCAGGATTCGTATCACTTTTCCCTAAATGCATGGCATTACATCTTCCTGAGTGACTCTTTATCTTCCCACATTTTGCCTTGTGAGAATGACCTTAATGTATCCCTGTAAGGTTGACATTTTATCACTCAAAGGTTGTGGGTACTATCTAGTATGGGCTATGTAAATGAGTAGAAGAAGCATTTTCATTTTGTACATTTAAATCAAAGCTTCATGGAAGGTGAACGAAATTTATCATCTAAAAGCTCCAGTTGAAGTCTTGGTCCTATGACTTGTTAGCTGTCTGACCACAAGTATGTCTCTCAACTTCTTGGTGTACTCATAAAATACTCAGTACAAAGGTAGCCATGAAGTGAACTAATGTGTGAGGCATTGTAAAATGGATACCAATTCGGTCTCCAGTCTTGCTGTCATTCAAGTTTTGCTGCTTTCCATTTCTTCCAAAATTTTTATGACTCGATATTCTCTATGTTTTATTTTACTATATGTTGTTTCTCTTAAGAAAAAAATCAATAACTGAAACACAGTTCTAGATACCTAAAAGATATCTAGAATAATCTTCCTCTTATATAGTCAAAGAAGCTGAAGAACAAGTAGATTTATCAGAGTACAAGTGCCGAGGCAGACTAAAAGTTAAAAAGTTACGACAAAATTAAATGGAAAACGAAATATAGTTAATCCTCATTCTTTGCAGATTCCACTTTTATGAATTCACCGACTTGCTAAAATGTATTTATACCTCTGAGATCAATACTCTTGGTGCTTTTATAGCCATCTGAGGACATGAAGAGTGACAAAAAATGTGAGTTACCCAAAGCTCATGTTCCTAGCTGCAATCAAACAAAATAACACTCTGCCCTCTTGTTTCAGCAATCATGCTGTAGACAGGGGTCCTTTTTGTAGTTTTTCACATTTTTTTTGTGTGCTCGTGTGTGCTTTCACTGTTTAAAATGGCCCGTAAACACTGTGCTGCGGTGTTACCTAGTGTTCCAAAGCACAAGCAGAATATGGTATGCCTTATAAAGAACGTATGTATGTTATAAGAGCTTCATTCAGGCATGAGTAATTACTGTTGGCCATGAAATAAATGTTCATGAATCACATCTACATAGCTGTCTTTAAAGAGAAACACATAAAACAGGGTTATGTATTTATCAGTTGATGAAAATATTGTGACCTTAGGCTTGCAAGAGCCTGACTCTATTCCTCCTAGGAGCAAAAGTTCAGTATTAGCTAATTCTGTGTTTGAGGCAACTTTACAAAACATAATTACCATGAATAATGAAAATCAACTGTACATTGCTAAGTGCAGAACCATAAGTATAAATTCGAAAGTTTTCACAACATCGCTTTCATTTCAAATTCCCCTTCAAGCATAAATGCAACCAGAGGAAAGTTCTGTATTTTCATGGGCATCTTTGACATGCCATTGAAGTTCTCAGCTAACTTTGGAAATACGTGGCTTACCTATAGGTCACTTTTGGTTCTATATGAAGTGTGTGGCACGATCTAAAATTCAGGATGTAGGTTTTAAACTCAGAATAGATTATTTTGACCTCATAATCCAAATAAGTCGAAATTGAGTAATTGGGTTTGGTGAATGGAATAGCAAATTATGGAACATTCAGACTCCTTATCTCCTTTTGAAATGGTTATGTTTTAAAACCTGCTGAAATCAGTCCTTCCACCTTTCTTCTCTTCTCTTTTCTACTTGATTTCCATTACCTTTCTCTCTCCTACTCCCTTTTTCTCTTTGTCTTTCTTTCTTCTTTCTCCCCTAATGCTTCTTTCAGGTATCATTTTCCTTCTCCTTCATCCACAGCACAAAGCAAAACAGAGGCTTGCCAGCTACTCATTTGATTTTATGAATACAGCAAGTCAACATCAAACTCACTTTGGGAACCCCCAAAATGCAAAGATCAAAAGACAATCTGGAGGAAGCTGTGTTTTGAGATAACTTTTTAAGTTCCAATTTGTTTTTTTCATAGCTCAGGGTAAAGGAATGAGAAATAATGGGAGTATATCTTTTTAAAAATCCCTAAGATCAGCCCTGTATTTAGAGGTAATTTAGATCCCAGAAGTGCCTTTTGAAAACATAATTAGATGTTGACTGCTTTGAACAAAGTCTGGTAATGAAATGAAAAGACCATTTCACTTGGATATTCAGTTAGGAATTAAGTAAACTTGGGGTTTGGTTTGCCCTTGATGGAATATCTGCATGGTTGGCATTTTGAGTCATATTTCACATTTTAATAACTAGCTTGGCTTTGTTAAAGATGCAGGCACGTTGGTGGTAATGTGCTTGATCTCGTTTAGACCTGTTGGGGCACTCTCTCTTTTCCCTCTTAGATGTAGGAGCTTCAGTTCTGATCCATCATCCCAGGGTAAGAGCTGGAGAGCTTTTAGTGGAAGAGCAGTCATTTAGTGCATCTGAAGGAAGCCTCCTTGCTGCTTCTCAGTTGTCTGGAGTCACTTTAACGATGCAAGTGATCACATAATGCACTTTCCCCTGACGTTTCATTACTTTAGGCACTAACCCATTGTCAGATCCACCATCAATACCTTATTAAATTCATCATTATGTCCTTGACATTATTTTAATAGCGCTGGCAACTGCATGAGAGACATAAATAAATCACAAGCAAGTGGCACGAAGCAGGAATTTTATTTTATGTGGCTTTCTGACTCAATCCACTACTCACTTTCTTTTTCGATATAAAAATACTTAAGCCACCAGTCACTCTTTTTCAGTTGGGAGCACTAAGATGGAATCTTTTTTTAGTTGCTTTCTGAATTCTTGGCTTTAATGATGCAGATTTATCCATGGAACCCAATCCTTGAACATCAAGGACACAATGCGTTTGACCATGGTACAATGAGAGCTCGGCTATGGCATTCTCCAAATGCAAACACCAGTTCCAAGTACCTGCTAGAAGCTTGTTCTCATGATGTTTCCACAGAGGTAAAGTATGGATCTAAATGCTTTCTTCAATCCTTGCTAGATGGGAGCAGTGTTACTATTTCGAATTTACCCAGCAGTCTGGATTTCTATTTTTATAATCTTGAATAAATCGAACATCTCATTCTGAGAAGTTCTCTGCCCTTTTCTTCCTCTTCCTTTTTTTCTTCTCTAGCAACATATGAGCCTTTACATTTTTTCACCATTTGCTGGTGCAAACTGCAGACTTTTTTTTTTAGAACTCTGCTGTGGCTATCTTCCTTAGGCTATAAATACTCCAGCATGGCTATTTTAGAGATATATTATTTATGAATTTTGGGAAAATCAGGGTAAGATCAGGAACTTCTTCGATAATATTTCGGCCAAGGGGCCACAAAATCATGCTTCTAGAGCACCCACCCTTCTATGGAATATGTCTGAGAAGCAGACGGAACCACCGCATGACAATCTGCAGATAAAGACAAAGTAACACTATTTTTAACTGGCCTCATCCTGATGAAAAACTTGAGGGAGGTAGAGTAGGTCTCAGGAAAGCAACTTTTCCTTCTACAAGTTAGATCCATGGCTCTCAAACTCAATAATGTAGCAGAATCACCTGGAAGCCTGGCCAAAATACAGATTGCTGGACCCCTACTCAGTGTTTCTGATGTATTAGGTCTGGCAGGGGCTTCAGAATTTGTATTTCTTACATGTTTCTAAGTGATATTTCTGCTACAGCTCTGGAGACCCCACTTTGAGATTCACTGAGTTAGACCTTCATGACCTGAAGATAAAGCAAAAGAGGAGGTCTGACTTGCCTACGTGCCCTCAAAGCCCATACCCAAGTTTTGGATTTTTACCTTTCCCCTTTTGGAACCAAGAAGGCCCTCTCAGTGCTTAGCTTTGAGCTAGTCCCAGCTCAGCACCCTGGCCGTCTCCTAGCATTTCAGTAGTTCCAGGCCTGCATGATGATTGAGAAATGCTCACTACTGGGACCCAGTGACAGAAGAGGAGAAAGAAGACAGTGCCACTCCCACTGCCCTTGACCATCTCTTAGAAGCTCTATTCTGCAGAATATGGCCTGCAATTCAAGTGATGGGGCCTGGCCAGTCTGCTTAGTCCCCTTCCTGCATAACAAGCCTCCAAGGAGGGACAGCAGCAAAGGGCTCCAAACAAACTCCTTTTAGAAAAGAAAATTGTACTCCCATTTCTTTCTTTCTCCACTAGCAAGCTTCTTTTGACAAACCACAGCCTGGGATAACTCCTGTACATTTCATTGCCCACCTGTACTGATGAATCCTCTCTGCACCTGCACTTTTATATAAATAGCAGAGGTATGCTGCAAAGTTGCACACTTATCTTTGAAAACAGACTCAAATTCCACATGCATTTGCAAAAAATATCATTTAAAAAATTCTATAATGAGCGATTTGGTCAAATATACCCTGTTAATAAGTTTGACTGTGTCTCCCAAAGTTCACGTGCTGGAAACTTATCCCCAATGTAATAGTGTTGAGGGGAAACTTTAAGAGGTGATTAGGTCATGAAGGTTCTCCCTTCATGATGGATTAATGTGGTTATTATAGGAGTGAGTTAGTTATCAAGGGGAGTGGTTCCTGATAAAACAGATGAGTACAGCCCCCTTCCCTCTTTGTCTCGGCAAATATGCTCTTGTCCTTCCACCTTTTGCCATGGGATGATACAGTATAAAACCCTCACCAGATGCTGGCCCCTTGATCTTGAACTTCCCAGTCTCTAGGATAGTAAGCCAAATACATTTCTTTATAAATTACCAAGTCTCTGGTCTTCACTTGCAGCAGCAGAAAATGGATTAAGACACTCCTATATCCTTTCCTTTCAAACAATTCATTTTATGTATTCATACTGTCACGTATAAGTCTACTGTAAGTGAGGTATGTAAATTTGCACCTATCTGCCTATTGATTTTTATTGCTGTTAACATTATATTGTGGAAAATTTCAAATAGGCTTTCATTGTTCAATTTTTTGAAAAATACTTTTCATTTAAAAAAATATTTTACCTGCAAACTGCCTGAGACTAAGGTGGGGGAGCTGGGTGGGACTCATTGCCCTAGCAACCTTTTACTCCCATGTGAACTCTTCTGTGTAGCCTCTGCAAAATACAGCAGTGATGCCCCAATGGTTGGAGACCACTTCTCAATCCCCACTGGAGTAACCAACCATGTATACAGGATGGAATCATGAACATTTTCCCTCCTCTTCCACCCACACCCTCCTTGAAGGCTCAAAACAGACAAGGAACTTGGTTAGTCCCCATAACTTTTCCTATCACCTAAGTTGGCTAGTTACTTCCTTGGGGCTACACAAGATGCTATTGCAGCCATTTCACTCCCACAAGTGCCATTTCCTGGTCAGAAGTCAATTGGCACTGTCTATTAAATCCAATACAATACTTTGGCTTTTGGGATGGTCTGGTCCCAGACAGCAACTAACACCACTACCCAAAACACCCCACCCACTGAAGACAACTTGAGCCTGTGCAGGTACCTAGCACAGCTCTGCCAAAACTGGCAGTTGAGAAACTCTCCACATCAAGGCTACATTTAACCAAGGGAACCCAACAGTGTCTATATCAGGCCCCTGCCAAACTCAAATAAGAAGAAATAGTCTACCCAAATGAGAAGGAAGCAGAAAAATAATTCCGACAATATGAAAAAATAGAGTCTTTAACATCCCCAAAGACCACACCACTAACTCTTGAGCAGTGGACTCTATATAAAATAAATTTTTTGAAATCCCAGAGATGAAATTCAGAAGTTAATTATAATATTGCTCATTGAGATCCACAAGAAAGTTGAAAACCAACATAAAGGAAAAAAAAAAAAAACTATTCAGGACATGAACAAAAAATTCTCCAAGGGGATAGACAGTTAAAAAAATGAAAACAAGAAACAAAAACCTGAACTTCTGGAAATGAAAGACTAGTTTAAGGAAATAAAAAATATAGTGAAAAGCTTAACAGTAGACTAGAATAAATAAAAGAAAGTATCTTAGAACTTGAGAACAAGGTTTTTACATTAATAGAGAAAAAAGAATCAAGAGAACAAAACAAAGTCTCCAAGAAATGTGAGATAATGTAAAATATCCAAACCCAAGAATCATAGGTGTTTCTGAGGGATAAAAAAAGCAGCAGGTTTGGAAAAATCTATTTGAGAAAATAATTGAGAAAAAGTTCTTTGGCCTTGCCAGAGATTGAAATATCCAGGTACAAGAAGCTGAAAGAATCCCTGAAAAAGGTCATTCCTAAGGTACGTAGTCATCAAGTTATGCAAAGTTAATGTGAAGGAAGAATTCTAAGAGCAGTGAGACAAAAGCATCAAATAACTTACAAAGATAAATCTATTAGACTAACAGCAGACTTTTCAGCAGAAACCCTATAAGCCAGAAGGAACTAAGGTTCAATCTTCAATTTCCTCTAACAGAATAACAGTCAACCAAGGATTTTGTACCCTTTAAAACTAAGTTTCATAAATGAAGGAGAAATAAGGTCTTTCTCAGACAAGCAAACACTGAGAGAATTTGTCAGTGTCACTACACTTGCGCTTGGAGAAATACTCATAGGCATTCTAAATTCGCAAAGGCACAGAGAATGGTATAATGGACAGAAGGGGGAGGTTAGGGAGGGCGAGAGGGATTAAAAATCCCTAGTGTGGTGAAATGTGCACAGGAGAGGTTGGTGGGGACACTTAAAGCCCAGACTTCTTCACCATTATACAATGCATTTACGTAACTAAAGACAATCTGTACCCCCTAACACTATTAAAATAAATAAATGAATAAGAAAGAAAAAAAATAAAAATAAACGTTTTACCCAGTTTTTCTGCCGTTCCATCTCTGTCTGGTACTGAGGGGAAAAAAAACTGTAGAAACATCTCAATAGAATTTACTCTCAAGATAGTATTTTTCCTATCCCACAGTATTTCCTTTATGAGGCTTCAGTGCTAAAGAAACTATGTTTGACTTGAGTAACTGGTATCTTTTGGTTGTTCAAATGATGTGAGTCTTGCTCTGATCATGTTTCCTTCTTTGCTTTAGCTTGAGGACACCTAGACTAAAATCGTAATCAACTTCTAACTGTTGTGCTGAACCTTTGGGCACTCATTTCAAAGCGTTAAAGTTGTCTGCTTCTCCTTCCCCCTCTATTTTTGAGTTAAGGTCTCACTCAGTTGAACAGGCTGGAGAGGCATGATCATAGCTCACCACAGCTTTGACCTTCTGGGCTCAGGTGATCCTTCTGCCTCAGCCTCCCAAATAGCTGGAACTAAGGGCATGCACCATTGTACCTAGCTATTTTTTGTTGTTGTTGTTGCTTGAAACACGGTCTTGCTATGTTGCCTAGGCTGGTATCAAACTCCCGGACTCAAGCAATACTCCTGCCTCAGCCTCCCAAAGTGCTGGGATTACAGATGTGAGTCACTGCGCCTGGCATCTTTTTCAATTCTATTTTATTTTAAACATTTCTGTAAACTCTAATTTTCTTTGAAGAAGGAAATAGGGTAAAAATAAACATGGTAGTTTTTTTTTTTTTTTTAGAAAGCCACTATCTTCCTGTCCTTAATATAGACCATAGCATGAAATCTGTGTGCTACACAGAAAAAGTAGTATTTAATCCCACCAAAAGAAAGTTATGCCCAGAAACAAACTGGCAAGCCAATCCCATGAATATTAGTGGCCATAATGAGAATGAATTTTTACGGTCAAGTTTTTATCAATGCCTTTGGCATTGGGTGTGGTTGAAGGAATCCATTGCCCTCATTTGGAACATATTTGATTGACTTAGCTCTCATGAATGAAGCAGCCTTTCAAGTATGGTCTGTTCTAACCTTCAATAGGCTATGATTCTGTTAAATTCTGCTAATTTTTCATGGCAGAAATGTTATTAGAGTAAGACATCTGGATGAGATTATTTGTAATATATGAAGAACTTCCACAAATCCATACACAAATGACAGCTCATTAGGAAAAAAGGCATTAGATTGCAAAGAAATTCACAAAGCTAAAAATGAAGACAAACGCATGAGAAAATTCGGGTCAACTTTATTCATAATGGAGGAGAAGCAAATTGTGTAACTGATAAAATAATATCTTGGACCTACCAGATTAGCAATGTTTTAGGAAAGGTAGTATAGGGGAGCCAGAGGTTACCTCTAAGCCTGCTTTAGCTGTTATGTGGGCTCTTTGACCGGATTTAGAAACTAAATTGACACCAGGCAGATTGACAAGAGAAAAGCATATACATTTTATGAGTTTTTAATGTATCTGGATATCTTCATGAGAGTGTGAAATTCGAAGAAATGGCCAAAGCAAGATGTTTTTATACTTTGTAGACAAAGGATGATAAATTTGAGAAGAAATGACAGGACAAAGGGGATCGAGCTAAGATAGTAAATTTCTAGGGGAGTCACTCAGCTATATATTAGGAGGGTTGTAAAACTAGTAGAAGATAGGGGTAATTCGGGTAAATATATTTATTTAGGTCCACTGCAGCTCCCACTTCCCAGTCTCTGGTGATAAGGACAATTTTCTCATCTTTGTACCGGGAGGTTCCTCTCCCTGAGGGGTCTTTATGGCTTGCTACATGCAGGGAGGGACAGGTCGCCTAGTCCTCTCTGAAATGACAATTTCTCTAATGCTTTCAACTCCAAATACTCAATACACCAATCTGGCACATTTTGAAATGGCAAGTCCTTCACTCCTTCTGTAGGAAAGAATGTGGGAAATGAATACTCTCAGTCACTCAACTGAGAAAGAATGTGGGCATTGGGAATACTCTTGTGAATACTCAATTGATGGGATTATAAATTGTCATGCACTTGAGAGCAAGTTGAGAGGTAGTACTAATATCAAAAAATTAATATTAATTAGAGATTACCAGGAGTTTTTCTTCTAGGGATTTAGATAACATTTACACAAATATTTGCCTATGTGCATAGAGACACACATATATATAGATGTCATTGCCTTCTTAATAATAATATTGAAGAAAGGAAGTAATTAAACTAACCATCAGCATGAAAATGATTAAATAAACCGTGAAGTATCTGTATGATGAAATACTATGCAGCAGTTCAATGAGTGTGATGACTCTCTCTGTGCCAGTGTGGAAAAACTCTTCCAAGCATATGGTTAAAAGAATGGAAGCAGGATGCAGAACAATATGAAAAGAGTACAAGTCCACATATGTAGTGAATAAACGATCCCAGGCTATATGTTTGTGTATGTCTATATAAGAATGCAAATACATAGAGACTCTATAGTTCTGCCTGGGTAGGGCCGTGGGATAGAGAGAATGAGAATGAAGAAGAATTTTCCTTTCTTATTCTGTATGGTCCAGACTGTTTGAACTTTTTAATATTTGTCTTCTTATATTGCATAATTTAAAAAATTTTTAAATCTTTAAAATGATGAGAAAAGCAAAGATAAAATAACTAAATAGCTACTTGCCAAAATATAATGTGAGTAATGAGGTTATTGATAATTTTTATTTTCCTTGAGTTGCTATTTTCCAATTTTTTAAATACAACAGATATATTTTATTTTATAATTACAGAAAACTTTTTTTAAAGTTAATATCATTTTACTCTTTCTGCACTCCTAAGAAGGGAAGTTGGGCAGTTTCTTTTGCCCATGCCAGCTCTGGCATGTCTCCCTTTCTTTTCTCCCTTCTTTCTCTAATAAACTTTGTTTTAAAACTTAAAAAAAAAAAAAAGAAGGGAAGATAACACAATGTATTTTAATCACTATGACTTCCTTTCTTCTTTCAACCACTAACACCATGAGAGAGTGTTTCCTCTTCTGTTCCATTACTTCCTTTACTACTTCTGACAGAAGGTTCTTAGTCAGGCTCTCTTTGACCAGCTCCACACCTGAATAAGTTTCAGCCTTAAGAACCTCTATTCTTAGAAATGTTCAGTCAACTCCCTCTTCCTTCAGGAGGTTGTTGGGGGAAGATGCTGATGTTTTGCAATTTGTCTTTTCTGTTGGTAACATCATGATGCAACCCAGAGTCTCCATCTCCTGTGGCTTTACCTGGATACCTGGAAATTTCTTTTTTAAAGGAAACATGTTTTCTTCCAGCTGTGCCCTCATGGGGAATCCCCACTGCCATTTGATCCAGAGCTTTGATAAGCTGAATTCCTGACAGTCTCCCTTGGATCCTTGGATAGTTCAGTCATACTTTCTCTGTAACACTCTATATGGAGTACCTGTAAATGATTTCCGGTGGCCTGCTTACCTTTCATTCCAAGCAAGTCAAGGCTCCATGCGCCGCACATGGTTTTGAGAGGAAGAAGTATTTTGTAGAAATAGACACATGAACAGTTTTCCTTCTCTCCTGCTTTCTAGCATTTTCCCCTAATGAGATCTTTTAAGCATAGAAAATATCTTCTAAGGACAGGCTTCTCAAACTGCAAAGTACACCCATGTCACTTGGGCATCTTGTTAAAATGCAGATTCAAATTTAGAAGGTCCTGGGGTGGGACCCAAGAATTTGCATTTCTAACAAGCTCCCAGGCAATGCTGATTCTGCTGATCCATCCAAAGGCCATGCTTTGAGTGGCAAGGTTATAAGAAACATGGAATTAGTCCCATCAAAACTGGGAAGGGGTGAGATGGGACTGGTTTGGTTGAAAAAAGGAAAACTGTCATGCATTTGTAAATGAGAATTAAAGATGTGTTTTTATTTTTGGCTATAGGTTTCATTCACATTGATGTTCTTAAAAATAAGCCAAGGGACCCCACATTTTTATAGAAAAACCTGACTGTGAAATTTGAACCTCAGAATCAAAGAGCTTGATGAGCAGCCCAGAGGTGTGTATCAAGGGACTTCTGAAAGTCCTGTGTTGATTGGGTCACTTTTCTGTGGCCTGATGGAGAGTAGTGTACTTGCAATGTGCTGAGCTGTGAATTGTAGGGGAAGTTAAGAGAAAGAAAGACACAGTGCTTGCAAAATGGCTTCTAGGTTAGCAGCCCAGCTCTGAAGTGCAGAGTTGCTTGCTGGAAGCTGGGAGAGCCAGTTGTGTGACTCCTAACAGTGGCCCAGGGGCAAAGGTGAACTGCTTCCATCTTAAGCAACAGCTGTCCTTGTCATTTGGAAAGCTAAGACAAGCCTGACAAAATCCTAAGTATTTCCAAAGGTAACAACGTTTCCAAAGGCAATGAAGGATTTCACCTTTCTACACACCTCCTTGTCATGTTGCCAGCTTGCGTTTCAGTCTGTCCCTAGCCTATAGCTTATCAGTCTTATTGCCCCAGCTGTCTAATGGGGATTGTCTGAAGTGTCATTAGAATGATCCAGCCAGGCTCAGTGGCTCAGCCTGTAATCCCGCGCCTTTGGGAGGCTAAGGTGAGTGGATTGCCTGAGCCCGCGGGTTCGAGACCCGCCTGGGCAGCGAGACCTCATCTCTACAATAAATCAAAAAATCAGCCGGGCGTGGTAGTGCATGCCTGTAATCCTGGCTACTTGGAAGGCTGAGGCGGAAGGATCGCCGGAGCCCAGCAGGTCGAGGCTGCGGTGGCCAGGAGCGGCCACTGCACTCCAGTCTGGGCAACAGACTGAGACTCCAACTCAAAAAAAAAAAAGGAATGATCCAGGTGTGAGTCCCATCTCTGTCAGAACTTAGTTATGTGCCATACTTTTTTTCTCCTCCAATAAGTCATAAGATAAAGTTATTGGAATAGATAAATCATTCACATGTTTTGAGCATCAAAAGTATAAAAAAGGTACAATAAATATACAAAGGCTTTCATCTGCTCAGTTCCCATCCCCCACTGCCTCCAAGTCAGGTGATAATTATTAGTTTCTTGCTTATCTTTCCCAAGATAACTGTTATACAACTTAATACAGATATATAGATATTTGGTTTTTAATGTCACCTTTTAAAGTAAATGGGAAAATGTTACGTGTATTTTATTAGCTTGCTTTTTCCACCTAAAGTGTATCTT
Source organism: Carlito syrichta (assembly GCF_000164805.1). NCBI lineage: Eukaryota > Metazoa > Chordata > Mammalia > Primates > Tarsiidae > Carlito > Carlito syrichta. The sequence continues at coordinate 584,601 of NW_007246467.1, forward strand.
GGAGGATTTCTGTTATCAACACATAATAGCTTTCTTAGTCTTTCTTAAAAGATGCGTTGTAGTTCAATACACAGATGAACCATAATTTATGTATCTTGTTGACCACGGAGGAAAACTCAGATTGTTTTCAATCCTTTGCTAGTATATATCATACAGTAATGAATAACCTGATAGATATGGCATTTAGCATGTGTGCAAAAATAGCTTTAGCTTTAAGATAAGCTCTTGAAAGTATCCACAGCTACTTTGTCAAATCACCTTTGTGAGGGCTTAGACCAATTACTTGCTGACCAGTAAAGTATGAGTCTCTGTTTCCGTGTAGCCTAACCATGCATGCTGTATAATATTTTCAATCATTGCCAGTTGAATAACTGAAACAAAAATCTCAATGTAGTTTTAAAACCTTTTTATTTGAGACTAACACACATATAGAAAAGTGCACAAGTCACAAATGTGTAGAAAATGAATTTTCAAAGTGAACACACATGTAACTAGCACATGTATATTAAAAAAAAAGTACCCTTGTATGCTCCTTTAAGTCACATACACTCCTCCTGCGCTCAAGTAACTCCTCTTATGTGTGATAATACCATAGATTAATTTGCCTATTTTTGAATTTCACACAAATGGAATTCCGTTGTATAAATTCTTTTGGGTCTGGCTTCTTATGCTCAACAATAGCTTTATGAGATTCATCTACTATATTGTTAGAAACAGTCCTTATCTTTTTGAGCTCTCAAAGACAAAGCACCTATCATTCAGCTTTCCAGCTAGTAAGCCTAGAATCTATTGCTGGAGAAACCCCCTTTGTGCTTCAGTGATAGATTCTGGAAGATCTTTGAAATGCCTGTTTAACTTGGTCTAAGTTTTTAACAACTGCTTCCTCTTTACCTGGGAATGCTGTTTTGCAAGAACCTGCCTGTCCTGTCTGCAGCACTTTCCTGGAATCTGACATAGGAGACCCAGGAGCAGGAAAGGGGCTAATTGGCTTTCAGAATTTACTTAAATTTGGAAGCACATCCAGAAATAGAATTTGGTAACTGGTGTACTTTAAGCTTTGCAAACCTGCAAACTGCTCATGGGTAACCACTGCTTTTAAGACCTCTCACCCAACTACTACTCATAAGCAAGCAGTTGAGCTTGCCCTTTCCCTCATGCACCAAAAGACTGCAATAGAAGCATTTGCGCGCCTTGGGAGGCTGAGGTGAGTGAATTACCTGAGCCTGCGGGTTCGAGACCTGCCTGGGCAACTTGGCGAGACCTCATCTCTACAATAAATCAAAAAATGAGCCGGGCATGGTAGTGCACCTGTAGTTCCGGCTACTTGGGAGGCTGAGGCTGAAGGATTGCCGGAGCCCGGCAGGTTGAGGCTGTGGTGGCCGGGAGCGGCCACTGCACTCCAGTCTGGGTGACAGAGTGAGACTCCAACTCAAAAAAAAAAAAAAAAAAAGAAGCATTTGCAAGTGATTGTTCTCACAAAATGAACTTGGAAAACTTTCTCCATTCAAGAGAACCTTAGAATCTTCCATTCAAAAATCACCGTCTCTTCTCACCTTCTATGACTGCTCTTTATCATAATGTCTCATTTCATTCCTTGTCACTTGCCTCTTCCTAATACTTTTGCAGATTTCTGGGGAACTTCATTTACTCTAATAAATCCACAGGGTATTCTATTTCCAAACATTGCTTAGTTTCCGCCTTGTAGACTGGCTTCATATTGGAGACTAACACCATTTCCATCTCACCATGGAGTACAATGAGTGAGATTAAAAGTCATTTTGTATCTGTAGGTGTTATTTGTACAATATCTTTCATAAATTTTCTGTTGTATCCTATGCCCATTTTCCTATTGCTTGCTGTCTTTTTTTTTTTTAAAAAAATACTTGATGTTTTAGCGCCTATCTCTATTTATTTACATTTGTACGCGCTCTTTCTAGAATCTCGTTTTATATTGAGATGAGTTCTTTGACCATGACATATCTTGTGCATATTTTTCTCAATTTTAATTTGTGTGTTAACTTTACTTTTAGTGTTGTTTCCTATAATACAGTTTTGGAATTTTGTGTCATCAATTTATCAGTTTTTTCCTTAAGAGTTTCTGGATTTAAGTTGCAATTAGAAGGACCATTCCCAATGCAAGGTTATCAAATACAGTGCTGTGTGTTCATGTGGTTCTTATGGGTTAATTTGCTGCATTTCATTTTTAATGCATTTGGATTTTATTCTGGATAAGTATATAAGGTACGGAACCAAATTAAAATTTCCCCCCATAAATTGTCCCCATTTATTAATTTACTAAATAGAACGTTTTTTTCTACAATGATTTATGTGAAATCTTTATCTATATTAAAGTTTCCCATATTAAAGTGTATTTCTAGATTTTAATAATTCCGTTTCATTGCTCTGTTTTTGCATCAGTAATACCTTCTATTAATTACTAAAATTTCAATACAGGTTTTCACATTTTAAGTATGCTCTTGTTTTTTTTATTTTTATAACTTCTCAGACTATTCTTAGTGATTTTTTATGTATGAACTTCAGAATTGTCCTGTCTAGTTCAAAAACACAACAAACAGAAAGTACAACCATTGGAGGTTTACTTTATTCCTGACTTCAGTAGGAATACTTCTAATGTTGTCCAATTTCAGTAATGTTAGGGGGGTGAATGTGCAAGTTTAGTATCATTTTAAAGAAGTATTAGTTAATTATCTCTTTTATGAATGAATGTTGAATTCTATTCAGTGGTTTTAGTTATTATAGAAAACTATGTGTATGTATTTCCCTTAGACCAAAAAATGTTCTGAATGTAATTAGTTGACTTTAATTAATTAATTGACTTTTGTATTAAACAATCCTTAAAATCTTGAAACTAATCCCACATGAACATACTATATATTCTTTTGGGGTGCTATTCACTTCTGTCTGCTGGTATTTTCTTTTAGTTTTTTTTATTGAAATTCATTGATTTTACACAATCTTGTTAATTTTGATATCCAAGTTATATTTACTTCATAACATGAATTTTAAACTTTCACTTCTTTGTCTATCCTCTGGAATATTTCAAATAAATTATCTGCTATTTACAGATTTGGCTGTTTTTTTTATGATACCATCTGGATATAGCACTTTTTCCCCTAAGTTTATGATATTCTATGGACACCAATTTGTTGGAATTTTCTGTCTCTTCTGAGATCAGTTTTGCTAAAAGTATTTCACTCAAGCTAATCTATTTACCCAGGTTTTAACATATTGCCTAGAACTGAACAAAAATTTATCTTTGAAGCTGGACTAGATAAAAAAAAAAAAATGTGGTACATATCCATGATGGAATATTATGCAGCCATAAAGAAGGACAAACCTATGGACTTAGCAGCAATTTGGATGAATTTAGAGTCGATCATACTCAGTGACCTATCATAGAAACAAAGAACAGTACCATATGTTCTCACTCATAAGTGGACCTTGAATAATTATAATACTATAAGAAAGGGATTGGCAGTAGTGGGAAACTGTGAGGGGAGGGGGGTGGGATTGGCAATCGAGGGAAAATGCTAGGGGAGGGCGGAGCACAGCTCATCAACAAGGGTATCTGTATAATCAACGTTTGTATACCTAACCCTGAATTGTACCCCACATCTTTGTAATAAAAAAAGAGAGAAAAAAATTTATCTAGGATTCTTACTATCCTAGTTTTTATGGCTAATTTTCCTTTTCTTATTTTGTGTAATTGTACTTTTTTTCTTGTTTGGATTATGTGACATCATTTTGTTAGTTTTTATATGGTTTTATCTTTTGAAACTTTTTATTAATTTTATTATTTTTCTATTGTCAAATTCTACTGTTTCTTTTATCTTTACTAATTATTCCTTCTTTTTTTGGTTTGCATTTTCTGTTTCTTTTCAAATTTTTTTAGCCTAATAATGTCATTCTTGTCTTCTGACACCATTATTTAAGACTATGAATTTTGAGCAGATTGAGCTGTATCTACTATTCTAACAAGTGGTGTTTGAATTATAAAACACTTTGGTTGGTATTTACTTTTTGATCTATGAGTTGTTTTTGTAATTTCCAGGAGTAAAATAATTTTTATTTTATAATCCTGCTGTTAAATTTTAGTTTTATTACACTATGATCAGAGATAGTATCTAAATTATTTAACATTTTATAGCATATCAATGTTTTCTTTGTTGTCTCAATTTTTAAGACTGTACCATGGACACTTGCAAACACATTTTATCTCTGTTTTCAGAGTATAGAACTGTACATGTAACAAATTAATTATATTATTTAGTTCCTCTGCATGTTTACTTATTTTTTTGTCCTTGATCATTATTGACTGGGAAAGAGGAATTTCATTTCAAACGACATGCGTGGTTTTTTTTCCCTGTGTGTTTTTTGAAGTTCTTTAAATTAATAAATGCTGATTCTATGTCATTTGGAGGTTATACCTTCTAAATCATCATTGCATCACTGTGGAAGCCCACTTTAACATAATGAAGAACCCTTATTTGTCTTAATTTTGTGACATAAGTTCCAACTTCTCTAATATTAATATTGTGATGAATTTTTTTGATATGGGTTTGCCTGCTGGTATACATTTATTGTCCATTTATTTATGTTTTAATATTTTTTTGTAATAGCTATAGATTCATAGGAGGATATACAGAAATGTACAGGTGATTCAGTGAACCCTTTACCCAGCCTTCCCCAGTGGTAGTATAATATATAAAATCAGAAACAATCCATAGAGCTTACTCAGATTTTGCCAATTATATATGCACTTACTACTGTGAGAGTACATGTAGTTTTACCCAGTTTCATCACGTGTATAGTTTCATATACCATGTATAGTTTCACGCGCCACCACAATCAAGATACAGAATTGTATAATCATCATAAAGCTTCCCTGTACCTTTTTATTATCCCTCCTTCACCTATTGATCACTAGTAGTTAAATAATCTGTTTTTTACCTCGATAGTTTTGTTTCAAGAATGTTATAATTAAAATCATACAGTATGCAAATTTAAGATAAGCTAGTTCCACTCACCTTGAGGTTTATACAAGTTGTTAAGGATAAGGGTAGTTTGTTCCTTTTTATCACCAACTTATATTTCGTGGTGTGAATGTGCCATTTTGTTTAACCCTTCACAAAATAAGAACATTTGGGTAGTTTTCAGGTTTTGACTATTATGAATAAAATTGTTGCTATGGTTTGAATGTGTCCCCCAAATTTCAGATGTTGTTAATTTTATCTTCAATAAAACAGTATTGAGGGGTGGGGCTTGAAGAGGAGATTAGGCCAGAAGAGTTCTGCCCTCATGAATGGATTAATGTCATTACTGCAACTGTGGGTACGTTATCTCAAGAGTTTCGTATTAAAGGGAGTTCAGCCTCCTCTCACTCTCTTTGTCTCTCTCTCTTCCATGTGCCTGTATGCTCACTCTCTTGCCCTTCTACCTTCCACCATAAAATGATTCTGCAAGAAGGTCCTCACCAGATGCTGACCTCTCAGTCTCAGACTTCCCAGTCTCCAGAATCATTAAACATAAATTTCTGTTCATTATAAATTACTCAGTCTGTGATATTCTGTTATAGCATTACAAAATGGTCTAAGGCAGAAAATTGGTACAGAAAAAACTGTGGCTGTTGCTCTAAAAAAATACCTGAAAATGTGGAAGCAGCTTTGGAACTGAATAATGGATAGAGGCTGAAAGAATCTGGAGGATCAGACTAGAAAAAGCATAAATTTCCATAAATGGAGTATTAAAGGTGATTCTGGTGAGAGTTCAGAAGAAAAGAGCTGTAGGAAAGGCCTAAATGTTTTAGGGATTACTTAAGTATTCATGACCAGAATGTTGGTAAAATATGAACAATAAAAGCCATTTTGATGAGGTCTCAGACAGACATGAGGTAAAAGTTATGGGAAATTGGAGTAAAACCATCCTTGTAATAAAGTAGAAGAGAGATTGGCTGAATTGAGTACATGCTCAAAGGATTTGTGGAAGACAGAACTTATAAGCAATGAACTAGAATATCTGCTGAAAGGAATTTCTAAGCACAATATTAAAGAAACTGTGTGACTTCTTTTAACTGCTTATACTAAAAAGAGAGGAATGACTTAAAGATGGAATGTATAATTTAAGGGGGAACAGAATGTCAAACTTGGAAAATTCTCAATCTGACCATATCAAGAATAAAAAACAACAAAAGGTGGTGTAGTCAGACAATGCTTTGATAAAGGTATTCGTATGGAGAGAATGAAGCCAAAGTTTTTTTTTTTCTTTGAAGTCTACTTTATCTGATACCACTATAGCCACTTCTGCCTTAAAACAAATAATGTTAGTATGCTATCTATTTTTCCATTCTCTTATTTTTAACCTACCTAGAAGTGAATTTCGTATTCAGAGCACATTGCTGGATCATGTTGTTTTATTCATTCTGTTGATCTCTGTCTTTTAATTGTTATATTTAGACAATTTATATTTAGGGTAATTATTGATAATTAGGGCTTCATTTCACTATTTTATTATTTCTTCTGCCTTTTTGTTCATATCTTTCTTTTCTTATCTTCTTGTGGTATATTTGAACATTTACTTATATTGAAATATTTGTTTTTAACTTTTCCTTTTTTTTTTGAGAAGTAGGAATTATTGAGAGGACAGAAGAGCTCACAGTGGGAGGGGAACCAAGGGGCTTGTCCTTAACTTTTCTTTATACTGACTATTATTTATACTGATTTTGAATATATCATTTTGCATAGTTTTCTTAGTGATTACTCTAGGTGCTGCTATATACATACGTACCTTAGCTACTAGTGTCAATATTTAACTGCATCAAGTGAAGTTTAAAAATCTTGTTTCCTCTTAACTCCGTTTACCTTTCCATTTTTTTAAAAAATATTTTTTATTATGGTTTTGTGGGGTACAGTTAAGGGTTAGGTGTACAATTACGTTTCATTCAGGCACCCTGTTGATAAGAGGTGTTTCCCCGTCCCCAGACAGATACTTGCTACTGTTAATCGCATCTCCATCCCCCGCCATAGTTACCCAGTACCGTCAGTCATTTTCTTATACTATTACACTGGATGTTCAAAGTCCATTATATGAGTGAGAACATGTGATACTTGGATCTTTGTTTCTGTGACAGGTCACTCAGTATTATAGACTCTAGTTCCATCCAGGTTGCTGTGAAATTCATGATTTTGTTCTTCTTTATGGCTGCATAGTACTCCGTCGTGTATATGTACAACATTTTTTTAATCCAGTCCTCTTTTGATGGGCAGCATGGTTGTTTCCAGGTTCTTGCTATTGTGAACAATGCTGCGATAAACATACGTGTGCAGGTATCTTTTTTATAGAGTGATTTGAGTTCTTCAGGGTATATTCCCAGTAGGGGGATTGTGGGGTCATATGGAAGGTCGATTTTTAGAGCTTTTAGGAATCGCCACACTGCTTTCCACAGAGGTTGCACTAGTTTACACTCCTACCAACAGTGTGGAAGTGTTCCCTTTCACCACACCCTCTGCAGTAGTTGTTATTTTTTGAGTTGTTGATAATTGCCATTCTGACTGGAGTTAGGTGGTATCTCAGTGTGGTTTTGATTTGCATCTCCCTGATGATTAGTGAGGTTGAACATTTCTTCATGTGTTTGTTGGCTGCTCGGATGTCTTCTTTTGTGAAGTGTCTGTTCATATCTTTTGCCCGTTTTATAATGGGATTATTTGTTTTTTTCTTTTCAGCACGTTTGAGTTCCTTGTAGATCCAGGATAAGTCTTTGTCAG
>NW_007246467.1:592401-661514 GCF_000164805.1 Carlito syrichta
CAGAAGCTTGTGTTTAATAAGGTCCCACTTGTCTATCTTCTCTCTTATGAGCTGTGGGTTTCGGGTTTTGTTCAGGAATTGGATGCCAGTTCTGATTTCCATCAGGGTATTTCCTTCCTTTTCTAAGGGTCTTATGGTTTGAGGTTTTACATTTAGGTCTCTGATCCATTTGGAGTTAACCTTTGTGCATGGGGATAGATAGGGGTCCTGTTTCAATCTTCTGCATGTGGTCAGCCAGTTTTCCCAGAACAATTTACTGAATAGGTTCTCCTCTCCCCAGTGGTCGGTGGTGGGGGCTTTGTCGAAGATGAGTTGGTTGAGAAACTGAGGTTTTGCTTCTGGAATCTCAATTCTATTCCATTGATCTATATGCCTGTTCCTATACCAATACCAAGCTGTTTTGATGATTGTAGCTTTATAGTAAAGTTTGAAGTCTGGTAATGTGATACCACCTGCTTTGTTTTTTTTTTGCTGAAGATTGTTCTGGCTATTCTTGCACGTTTGTGTTTCCATATGAATTCCTGTGCTGTTTTTTCTAGGTCTGAGAAGAATGTTGCTGGTAATTTGATAGGTATTGCATTGAATTTGTAGATTGCCTTAGGTAAGATGGACATCCTCACAATGTTGATTCTTCTAATACATGAGCATGGGATATTTTTCCACTTTTGTGTCATCTTTGATTTCTTTGAGCAGTGTTTTGTAATTTTCATTGTAAAGGTCTTTCATGTCTCTGGTTAGGAAGATGCCAAGGTATTTCATTTTTTTTTGTGGCTATTGTGAATGGAATTGTGTTTTTTATTTGGGTTTCTGTTTGTTTATTATTGGTGTAGAGAAATGTGATTGTCTTTTGTACATTTATTTTGTATCCTGAGACTTTGCCAAAGGCCTTTATCAGTGTAAGGAGGCTTTTGACAGATTCTCTTGGGTTTTCAAGGTACACAATCATATCATCTGCAAAGAGAGATAACTTGACTTCCTCTTTTCCTATTTGGATACCCCTGATTACCTCCTCTTCTCTGATTGCTCTAGCCAGGACTTCCAATACTATGTTGAACAGGAGGGGTGAAAGTGGGCATCCTTGTCTTGTTCCAGTTTTCAGGGGAATTGACTCCAATTTTTGTCCATTTAGGAGTATGCTTGCTGTGGGTTTCTCATAGATGGCTTTCACTATTTTGAGGTATGTTCCCCGTATGCCTAGATGTTCAAGGGTTCTTATCAAGAAGGGGTGCTGGATTTTATCAAAAGCTTTTTCTTCATCTAATGATATGATCATGTGGTTTCTGTTTTGACATCTGTTGATGTATTTAATTACATTTATGGTTTTACGAGTGTTGAACCAGCCTTGCATCTCAGGAATGAAGCCTACTTGGTCATTAAGGTTGATTTTTGAGATGTATTGCTGAATCCGGTTTTCTAGGATCTTGTTGAGAATTTTAGTATCTGTGTTCATCAAAGATATTTGCCTGTAGTTCTCTTTCTTTGTTGGATCTTTACCTGGCTTGGGCATCAATGTGATGTTGGCTTTGTAAAATGATTTCGGGAGAGTTCCATCTTTTTCAATCGCCTGGAATACCTTCAGTAGGATTGGTATCAGCTCCTCCTTAAATATCTTGTAGAATTCTGCTGGAAAGCCATCTGGACCAGGGCATTTTTTTGTAGGAGGTTTTCTTATTACGTAGTCGATTTTCTTGATTGTTATTGGTTTATTTAGGGTCTCAATTTCTTCTTGTTCTAACCTAGGTAGGTTGTGTGATGTCAGAAAGTCCTCCATTTCCTTAAGGTTTTCAGGTTTGTTTCCATACAAGTGTATGTAGTAGTCTCTAAGGATTTTTTGTATTTCTTCAGGGTCAGATGTGACTTCATCTTTTGTGTTTTTTGATTGTGCTTATTTGATTTTTTTCTCATTTTTTCTTGGTCAGTCTAGTTAGCGGACCATGGATATGGATCTTGCTTATCCTTTCAAAGAACCAGCTTTTTGTTTCATTGATTTTTTTGTATTATCTTTTTGTCTTCTAAGTCCTGGATTTGGGCTTTTTTTTGGTGATCTGAATTCTTCTGCTGAAATTAGGGTTTTTGTGGTCTTGCTTTTCCAGTTTTTTTAGGTGGCTTGTTAGGTTGTTAATTTGTGTTCCTTCCAGGAGTTGTTTAGAATCATGCTGTTTAGTGTCCATGTCTTTGTGGGTTTTGGGGGGACCTTGTTGGTGGCAATGCTTACTTTTATTCCACTGTGGTCCAAGAAGGTGCATGGTAGAATTTCAGTCCTTTTAAATTTGCTTATGCTTGGTTTATGGCCGAGTATGTGGTATCTTAGAATATGTTCCATGTGGTGATAAGTAGAATGTGTATTCTGTGGTCTTTGGATGGAGTGTTCTGTAGGTATCAATTAAGTCCATTTGGTCCAAAGTCACATTGAGGTTCCGGATCTCCTTGCTGATTTTTTGTCCTGATGATCTGTCTAGGGTTGTGAGTGGGGTATTAAAGTCCCCACTTATGATAATGTTAGAATCAATATCTTTCTTTAGTTTTCCTAGAAGTTGCTTTATGAAAGTTGGCGCACCTATGTTGGGTGCATATATGTTTAGGGTAGGTATTTATTGTTGATGGATTGAGCCTTTTATCATTATGTAATGGCATTCTGTATCTTTTTTGATTTTTAATAAGTTGAAGGGTATTTTGTCAGAAATTAAGATCGCTACTCCTCCTTTCTTTTGTATTTCGTTTGCTTGAAAGTTTGTTTCCCATCCTCTTACTTTGAGTCTGTGGGTGTCCTTTCTAGTGAGGTGAGTCTCTTGAAGGCAATAGATTGTTGCCTGATGATATTTTATCCATTTTGCCATTCTATGTCTTTTCAGTGGTGCATTTAGTCCATTCACATTTAGGCTAATAATTGAAATGCAAGAGTTGATCCCTGTCATAAGGTTCTTACAAAGTTTTTCCTGTTTGTTTGTTGTCTTTCTTTGAGTTCTGGAGTTGGTTCATGTGTGTTTTTAATCTTTTGCCTGTATTCTTGTGAAGAATGTTGTTCTTTTTTCTTTTTCTTCTGTGTTCAGTACTTTCTTAAGTGTTCCTTGTAGAGGTGGTCTGGTGGCAGCGTAGGTTCTTAGGGATTGGATATCTGGAAAAGAATTCAATTCTCCCTCACGAATGAAGCTTAGTTTGGCTGGGTAGGTTATTCTTGGTTGAAATAGTTTCTCTTTTAGAACTTTGAAGATAGGGCTCCAGGCTCTCCTGGCCTGAAGGGTTTCTGTGGATAAATCTGCTGCTATTCTAATTGGTCTTCCTAGTAGGTAGTCTGGCCTTTTTCTCTTGCTGCCTTTAGGATTTTTTCTTTTATAGCTACTTTGTTTAGCTATTATTATGAATTATTATGTGTCTGGGAGTTGGTCTTCTCATTTGTTGTCTTGCAGGGGTTCTCTGAATCTCTTGTGTTTGAATTTTTTCATCCTTGATGAGATAAGGGAAGTTTTCTTGAATGATTTCATGAAATGTTTGTTCCAGTGTGGCTTCTGTTTCTCTCTCTGCCTCAGGAAGCCCAATTACTCTTAGGTTTGGTCTCTTGAAGTGATCATTCATCTCTTGCAGGTTTTGTTCTGTCTTTTTGAGCTTCTTTTCTATGCTTTTGACAGTTTGGGTTAGTTCTGTGTTTTGGTCTTTGACCTCTGAGATTCTTTTGTCTACTTGGCTAATTCTGCTTTCCATGCTTATTAGTCTGTTATTCATTTCCATCACGGTATTCTTTACTGCTGTGATTTCTGACATCAGCTCCTTCCTATTTTCCTCTTGTCTCTCCTCAATTTTTTAAATTCTCTCCATTAATGTCTTGATGTCTGGGTTTGTTGCATGTAACTAGTCATTCTGGGGGCTCTTCATTGTTTGTGTTCCAGAATCTGTTTTCTCAGTGTCTGATCTCCCAGGGGTCTGTGTGAGACCTATATTCCTCTTTTGGTTTTTCTTTATTTGTGCGGTTTTCCCCCCTCCCTACTTTTTCCTTCCCTCCACGTCACCATCTTCTTTAATTCTGTTATTCAGGGGTAAAGGGATTGGTTTTACTTCTGTTTGTTCAATCTCCTATTCTTTATGTATGCCTTCTTACTTTGTTCAATTCTGGAGTTGCACTGTAGGTTGGGGGTGGTCCTTTTTGCAGTTTTGAGATTTACTTTAGGGGGGAGCTGTGATTCAAAATCTATCTGCAGGTCCTGGTATTCGCTGAAAGGTGTATGGATAATCTGGAACCCACTTCCCACTGCCTTGGAATCTGTCCATGCAGTGGCACTGTAGGTTTACTCCCTGAAATAAAATGTGGTTAGCAGAGGGAAGAGAATGGAGCAGACAGTGGGTTGAAGAGGGGGGTGGAGAGATAGAGGAGTAAGGGGGGAAACAAATGAGTGTGCCAACAAATAGAGAGAGAGGCCTATACTGAAACAGATAAAAACAATAGACCACAGCTACAGACGAACTAACTCTCATACAAAAAAAATAAAGCATATAGTGATGCTAACATACAAACTAACCAACCACCTTATTAGTGTGCTGTTCCTCTATACAAAGATATGGTTTACAGAGAGAAGAAAAGAGAAGAAAAGGAAGAGGAAAAAAAAGTAACAATACAGTAGGAGTAGAATTAAGTCATTAAACTAACAGAATCAATGAAGCACACTCTGAGACTTTTCATTTAAGTCCAATGTCCTTTCAGTTCTGATTTCTAGCTTTCTTTTCAAGCTGGTAAATTAGTTTGCAGCTAGGGTCAGTTGCCCCTGATCTGCTGTGAAGGACAGTGCAGATCACCCTCCGTTCACCACTCTGGCCTATGTCTTTTTCAAGCTTGTTTCTCCCGTTTCGGGGTTGTTACCTTGAATCGCCAGCAGGTGGTGCTATCTCAGCTGCTCGCCCCAGAGGGGATGGGGCCGGACCGGAATGGCAGAGGCTGAAGATGGCTGCCTTCCTCGGGGCAGACAGCAAGAGACTTACCGCGGGCAGGACGTCTTGGTCACCGGAGAGGTGGCAGCGATCCCAGCAGATCTTCCCTGAAGGGGCTTGAAGGACTGAAGTGGATCGCCTCTGGCCCGGGGGGTGCGATGTGCTATGGCCGCCACAGAGGCTGCGGTGGTAGTGGGGGGTCCCTGCGGCGGCAGCGGCGCTGTTTGTGCTGCAGTGACTGTCCAGTCCGCTGCGATGTCCCAGCGGTGGCAACGGCTGAGCTCCGTATGAAGAGCAGGCGGCGATGTTGGGGTCCGCAGCCCCCCGGGCGAGAGTCAGAGACCCACTGCAGTTCTCCTTTGCAGAGGGTTTCACAGACCGGGTTGCCCCGGCACCATCTTGCCACTTCCCCCACCCTTCCATTTTTTGTGACAAAATACAAATGACATGAAATGCACTATTATTAACACTTTGTGCGTTTGCAAAACTGTGCAATCATCACCACAATCTAGTTCCAGCACATTTTTTAATATTAGAAAATATAATTTGTTTAGAAAGCAAATGAGAGAGAGAGAGAGAGAGAGGAGATTCACTTCCGCAAGGTAAGAGAGGGAGCCAAAGCTAAGAAACGTGGTGGCCATAGCTCAAAAAGCCATGAAGACACACCAGAGTTGAACAAACCAGTGACAATTCCAACACTTTTATTGCCCATCAAAGGAAACCCTTACCCATTAAGCAGTCACTCTTTATCCTTCCTCTCCCTGGAAATCACTAATCTACTTTCTGTATCTATGGATTTTCCTATGCTAATTATTTATTTAAATGTAATAATAAAATTTTATGTTTGACTTCTTTCAAGTTGTGTAATGTTTTCAAGGTTCATTCTTGAGTGAGAAGTATCAGTACTTCATTCTTTTTTGTGGCCGAAGCATATTCTGGCTCACTTGGTGTGTGAAAGAGACGTTTCTATTGAGTCATTATATATTTATGTTCATTTAGGATTGGAACGAGGGTGAAATGAATGAGTCAAGTGAGGCACTTGTCTTAACCCTGTGTTTTATTTTATTTATTTATTTATTTTTTGAGTTGGAGTCTCACTCTGTCGCCCAGACTGGAGCGCAGTGGCCGCTCCTGGCCACCGCAGCCTCGACCTGCTGGGCTCCGGTGATCCTTCCACCTCAGCCTTCCAAGTAGCCGGAATTACAGGCGCGCGCTACCACGCCCGGCTGATTTTTTAATTTATTCTAGAGATGAGGTCTCGCTGCCCAGGCGGGTCTCAAACCCGCGGGCTCAGGCAATCCACTCACCTCAGCCTCCCAAAGGCGCGGGATTACAGGCTGAGCCACCGAGCCTGGCTTAACCTTATATTTTAAAAAGAGCCACAAAAACTCAGTAACCATGATAGTAATAACTTAATGCAATATTTCATAAAGTTGAAATTAATGCAAAAAATACATGCTGAACAAAATATAACAATCTTAAATAAAGACGGAATCAGTACATTGGCATTTAATTTGGGCTTTGGCTCCAATATGGCCTAGCACATCACTGTCACCAGAAATATCTTTAATGAAAATTTTGATATTTTAATGGATTTTTTATATTACTTACTATTTTTTAAAACTATGATACTAAGAATAGTATTTATCTTGATTGCTACGTATTTTAGTGCCACCTTAAATTTGGCAATGAAATTGTGTATCAGTTACCTCAACTTAATCCAGGTCCTCTGTCCATTTGTTCCTGCACACTAGCCTGTTCTCATATATGGTAATAAAACAAAACAGGATACCAGAAGAAAGGAACAAAGAACAAGACAATAGGATTACTGAAACTAAATTAAACTGAATTAAAAATGTAGAAAAGTCGTGAAAGATAAAACCTAAACAATCTTCAAGAAGATAAAACCAAGGGCAACGATATATAAAAATATGAGAGAAATTTTTTTAAAATGAGAGAACCAGAGCAGAAAACCGTAGGGATTCCAGAAGGAAAACAAAACAAAACAAAAGCCCAACAGAGGGAAGGTATTTACTAAATAAATCATACCCGAAAATATATAAGAGCTTAAGGTCCTTGTCTTCTTGTTAGAAAGTCTCATGAAACACCTAGCCTAATAAACGATAAACGATTCAAACTCAGTGACATCGTTGTGAAATTTCAGAACACTAAGAAAAAAAGTATACAGCAAAGAATAAAGGAAAAACAAGTTGCAAACAAAGAAATGAGTATCAGAATGGCATCAGGTTCTAGAAGGGACACTTTAGGAATAGCCAAGACATTGTTGTTTGCCCCTCCAAAATACTCTGCCCCCTGCAGGGTAAATACTGTGCCTCATTGTGAACAGTTGCATTATGTCTGAGAATAAAAATCCAACATGGTTAAATAATACCTGTAAGAAGTATAATAGGAACAAATCTGAACAAGGTAGTCTCCAATTATAATTGCAATCAAGAGTCAGAAATACCCAGATTAGGTAGAAGGTGAGCACTGTCCTTAGAATGGTATCCTTTGTCCATGTGGTATATTTCACAATTATACTCTACAGGAGCTGGGACCTGGTCTTTCTGTTCACTAAGATATCTGTGGAAACTATTATGTGGCATAAACTGGTTCTTTGTAAAAACTTATTAAATGAATACATGAATAAACATTTTATCTTTGTGTCTAATCACTCATTGTCCTACAAAGAAGCCAGATACTATTACCTGAACAAAATGGTTCCAAGTAAGCCAGATGTCAAGATTATTCTGGTGTGGTGTGAATCAGAACTGACAGGGGATGCAGAAGGGTCCTATCTTTTCAGGTGTGTATTGACAATCTGGATGATTCACCTTTGGCTTATTTCATGGTACATATTTAGTTTTAATTAATAACAAAGACTTTAATAAAATATTTGGAAGCACAGAACAATATAATAACAAGAAAAAATGTTTGCTATTAGGCCTCATTTCTAACACATGCCCTTTTATTCTTTTGGGTTTGCTTGTATGTCTTCCAAATGTTTAAAATAACCGTTTCCTAGAGAAGTCAACACGTCTATTTTCAGGGTCTGAAGAAAATATATTTTTGGCATTTATATAGTTTCAGTCTCATTTTGGTGATTTAATTTTCCTTTTCTGGAATTTATTTTTTTCTGCTTATTTTTAATTCCCATAATGAAGTTAATCTCTTCTCTCATATATATGTGCCCAATACAGTGTTATGAACTCTGGAAGGTTTCAGCTAAATACTTTAAAATTAACTCACTGCCATTCCCATCCCTGGTTTCATTTGAACCAAAAAATGTCCTCCTGTCTTCAGCAGATGCCTTAAGGCACTTGACAGCACACTGTTGAGAAAAATTTCAGCAGACATACCAAGGAAACTGAAGTTTCCTTCCTTTTACCTAAAAGAAATGCTCCCATTTTAAAGCTACTCCTAGATATATTCTCCCTCCAACCCCAGGAAGAGGGAGCACAGCAAAGCTGTGTCATGTTTCTGCTTAAAATCTTGTTCATCTGATTTCCAATTATTTTTTAAAGTTTTCTTCTGGTAAATGTACCAAATAAGTGCATGTGATTCACTTCAGCAACCAAGGCAGTTCTGCATTAGAAACAGGCCGATCCTGTGAGCATTCAGAAAGTTTTTTAGAAGACCATTCTGTGTAAATTGGACTTAACACGAAATTTGACTTCAAAGGGTAGAATTAACAGTTAAGTGGGAAAAAAATTATCCCTGTATAATTAAAAAGAAAATAGTATATCTTATGCAGACTAACAGCATCATTCTCATGCAAAAAAAAATTCCTCTTTCTTATGTTCTGTTTCTGCCTTCTGTGAAGAAGTGGCGAGAGCAGAGACCAATTACACCCCGAGAGTGCTCTCGCCCCAGAAAGGCCGCAAGCTAATGCTATTTTTTTGTTATTGTTATTTTTAATTGACACACAATAATTATACATATGTATGGGGTACAGTGTGATATTTCAATACATGGATACACTGTACAATGATCAAATCAAGGTAATTATGATATCTGTCACCTGGGACATTTATCGTTTTCTTGTGTTGTGAACATTCACTGTCTGTCTTCTAGATATTTGAAAACATACAAAACATTCTGGTTAATTATAGTCACCCTACAGTGGTGTAGAACATTAGAACTTTGGAACAGAAGACAGAACCCAGAAATAAGTCCGTGAATTTAGAGCCAACTGATTTTCAACAAACATGCCAAGAATGTTCACTGGGAAAAGGACAGTATCCGCAATTAATGGTACTGGGAAAACTGGATATTCATATGCAGAAGAATGAAACTAGACCCCTATCTCACCATATTAAAAAAAATCAAAATGGATTAAAGACTTAACTGAAAGACCTGAAGCTATGAAACTACTTGAAGAAAATGTTCAGGAAACATTTCAAGGCGTTTGTCTGGGCAAAGATTTTTATGAAGAAAACTTCAAAAGCATAGACAACAAAAGCAAAAAATAGACAAATGGGATTATATTAAACTAAAAACTTCTGCACAGCAAAGGAAGTAATTAACAGAGACAACCATAGAATGAGGAAAAATATTTGTGAACTCTTCATCTGACTAGGGATTAATATCCAGAATATATAAAGAACTCAAATAACTCAACAGTAAATAAATAATCTGATTTAAAAATAGGCAAATGGACAGCCCCCTTGGGTCCTCTTCCACTGAGGGGGCTTTTTCTGTCCTATCAGTAAATCCTGCTTTCTCACTTTAAAAAAAATAGGCAAAGGATCTGAATAAATATCTCTCAAAAGAGGACTTACACATGGCCAACAGGTGTGTGCAAAAATGTTCAACATCACTAATCATCAGGGAAAAGAAAATTAAAACCACAATGAGATATCATCTCACCCAATTAGAAATGCTATTATCAAAAAGAAAAAAAAATAAATGCAGGTGAGAATACAGAGTAAGGGGAAGTCTTACTCTGTTGTTGGTAAGAATGTAAATTAGTACAGCCATTGTGGAAAATAGTATGGAAGTCTCTAAAAAAACTAAAAATAGAACTACTATATAATCCAGCAATCCCACTGCTAAGTATATATCCAAAGGAAGGGAAATCAATATGTCAAAGAGATACCCATACCCTCATGTTGACTGCAGCACTATTTTCAATAGCCAAGATCAACCCAAGTGATCAACAGATGAATGGGTAAAGAAAATGTGGCATACACACAATGGAATACGACCCAGCCATAAGAAGAAGAAAATCCTGTTATTTGTAGCAACACGGATGAGCTCGGAAGACATTATGTTAAGTGAAATATACCAGTCACAGAAAGACAGATACTGCATGATCTTGCTCATGTGGAAGCTAAAAAAAGTTGGTCTCAGAGACGTAGAGGGCAGGATAGTGGTTACTAGAGGCTGGGAAAGGAAGTTGGGGGAGACAATAGCCAGGACTTAGCTAACGGCCAGAACTACTTTTACGTGAGGTCTGTGAACCAGCCATCTATTTTCACATTGGTGGTGACTGTTAATAACTTGTGAAAGAAGGCAAATCCATTGCATTATTAAACACACATTTTTGGTACAGCTGAAATTTACAAGACTTCCTCAAAGAAGGAAGCAGTGCATTGACTCACATTCTTGTGCGAGCTTCTTACCTCCATTGAACTGATAGTTTGGGTAGCACTACTAGAGTTCATAGCTGAAAGCTGCTGATCTGGCTCCTGAGGAAGCCACTGGACTTGTTTTGATGGCCAGCAACAACAATACTCAACCTAGGTCCAGAAAAGACTTTACTTTAGGCATATCAACATGAGACCTCTTGGAAATCCGAGAGAGGAACCATTGTAGATCTAGGCCTGCCAGAAGCTAGAACCAGAGACCAATTCCAGATCCAAAGTGTCCTAGCAAAGGGAGCAGCAAAAATGTGTGGACCTATATAGCATTGTGTTTTGAGGTCTCTCTCTTGAGGGTGGCTGTAATCCAAGACAGTCACTCTCTAGGAGAGTTCCAGCTGGAAGGAGAGTTAGGTTTGGGTTTGTCAGTCAGGTGAAATATGCAAAAGGCAGCACAGCAAAACACATGAGGAACAGAAGCATTGTTTAAATTATTGTTATTACTTACAGATCCCAAAGAGAAGATAGCAGCACACCTTGCGGGGCCAATGGAAAAGGAGAGCCGTTCAGGACACATATGCTCAAGCAGCAGGTAGGGGACAAGAGCGAGAGAAGGATCTGAAACCTAATGCTCTTATCAGGGTCTAGGACATTGCCTGAGCAGGATTCTCATGGGAATTCTAATTGGTGAGTTTAGACCCAGCAGATACAAGCTCTGAGCTCCGTGGAGTCACACTGTGACGAAAAGGGGTCACTAAAGAATATCTATGCAGTTTATGGGGAGTGTGGGAGCCCATGGGGTGTGTCAATCAGGTTGTATCTTGCTGTCCCAGAGGGACATGGTCACAGGAGGCAGCAATGTATGGCAGATATCTAGATTGAGTAACTTGAAGAACTGGGAGGAAGTGGGTCTATGTCAAGGGTGAACAAGCCTTGCTTCAGGTATGAGAAAGTCCAACTTATGTTTAAAATGGATGCGGAGGCAACACAAAATCATAAGAATTCACGCTTACTTATGTTGTTCAATTGACAGGATTTGGAAACATTTCACTTTGCTTTTTTTTCTTGACGGTTTCTGCTCTCTCCTGATCCATGTTTTGTAGTACCCAACACTTAAAGAACTGACTCCAACGACAATATTTGAGGCCATTATTTTCTTAATGAATTGTATCGAAGGAAAAGGAAACTTGGGGTTATCAAACCTCTGCCTGAAGATTTTGGAAAATATACAGGCTTAGACAACATATTGGTAAAATCTTCTACTTTCCACTGGGAGTGATTTAAAATAATATTTGATGAAGTGCCAGTTGCTATAGATAAGAGAAGGATGACTAAGAAGGATGGTCTAGCCTGTAATCCCAGCACTTTGAGAGGCTGAGGTGAGTGGATTGCCTGATCCCATGGGTTCAAGACCAGCCTGGGCAACTTGGCAAGATTTGTCTCTACAATAAAGCAAAAATTAGCCGGGCATGGTAGCATGCGCCTGTAGTTCTGGCTACTTGGAAGGTTGAGGCGGAAGGATTGCTGGTGTCCAGCAGGTCAACACTGGGGTGGTCATGAGCATGCCACTGCCCTTCAACCTGGATGACAGAGTGAGACTCCAACCAAAAAAAAAAAAGGAAAGGAAAAGAAAAAAAACAGTTCTAAACAGACCAAAATTGCCTGTACAGATCTACCTTGCTGATGTGCTTTAAATAGCTTGTATGTTGCTTTATATACATACATAGACACACATATATACACATTTGTGTTTATGCATTTATATGTGTGTGTATATATATATATATTTGTGTATATATGTATAAACATATTTGAATTAGCTCATGCTGTATTCAGTTAACTATATGGATTCATTTTCCGTGACTACTGTAACAAACTAAAAAACTTGGTGGCTGTAAATAGCATACATTTATTCACTTATAGTTCTGGAACTCCTAAGTCTGAAATGGGTTTTCACTAGGCAAAAATCTAGATGTGAGTAGGGCCATACTGTCTCTAGGGATTCTAGGGGAGAATCCATTCCTTGACTCTTTCAGTTTGGGGTGGCTGTTAGCACTCCTTGACTTATGGCCCTATCATTCTAATCTGCCTCTGTGATCACATTACCTTCTCCTCTTCTGTGTGAAATCTCCTTCTCTTTAGGGCCTACCCAGATAATCAGGATAATCCCCCCATTTAAGATCCTACCTTAATCATATCTGAAAAGACCTTTTTTCCATATACAGTAATATTCTTGGGTTCTAAAAATATCTTGGGGGCCATTACTCCACCTACCACATCATAAGAAATTATTATTTGGCTATCTTTGATCTATAAAAATAACTTTCATATAGTAAAACCAAATACTTGTCATTATTCAAGTTTCTTGTGAAATATCAATCTCCATCTTTTTTTTTTTTTTTTTTTGAGTTGGAGTCTCACTCGGTTGCCCAGACTGGAGTGCAGTGGCCGCTCCCGGCCACCACAGCCTCGCCTGCTGGGCTCCGGCAATCCTTCCACCTCAGCTTTCCGAGTATCCGGAATTACAGGTGCACACTACCACGCCTGGCTGATTTTTTGATTTATTGTAGAGATGAGGTCTCGCTGCCCAGGCGGGTCTTGAACCAGCGGGCTCAGGCAATTCACTCACCTCAGCCTCCCAAAGGCGCAGGATTACAGGCTGAGCCGCCGAGCCCGGCTTTTTTTTTTTTTTTTTAAGTCGGTAGATCTGGACACAATGGGTCCCAGTCCTGAGTAGGAATTTTGCTGGGTGTTGGTGGCATCTGCCTCTGTTTAGGGCTCACCTGGGATTCCCAGTTCACTGTCATGTCTATTGAAAGGACTTGACTTCTGAATGGGTTTGACATTGTATCTTTTGACTTTAAGCCAGGCCAAGTTGCAACAGTCACACATACTTAATACAAAGCATCAAGAAACCCCTCACGATAAAGATGTATTTGACTGGTTCCAAGGGGGTAAGTTGGGCAGATACTGGGGTAGGGTGGAGATGAGGGCACGCTAAGAAGGTGACCAAAGCACAGATGTTAGAAAGTGCTAAGTTCTAAGCCACTTTAGGGCACTGGAGTGTTTTTCCCTGAAAGCAGGACTGCTCTTACTTGATGGGGCTGAATGGGAGCTGGAAGTCAACTGAAGCTAAGAGACAGTCTCAGAAATGCCACTTGCGATCTTCACCCCAAAAACGCTGTATCAGAATCAACTGTACGCGGCCGCTGATTCATTCTCCAAGGTTCTGGAAGGTGCAATACATTTTCCTCTACAGTGACTTGGAGATACAAACTACAATGCATAAAACTGATAAAAGGAAACATATAGCTCTGATTGCTTTTTTGTAGTTCCTAAAATGCTTTTCAAGGAGGTACCATATCATAATGATGTCAAACTCTTATTATTTTTTGAATTTATGAATGATGCCTTATTGAAAATCGGTGGAGGGCTAAATGTATTTATTATGAAGAGGTAATATACTTTTGAAACATGTATTGAGTCCATCACTAAGAATTGAGTTTAGCTAAGGTCAGGTTGACATTTTTGTATCTTTTTCATTGACTCAAAGGAAGGAAGTGGAAGCAAAGATGTGTGGTTTGTACGCCCAGGTGAACTGGTGTCTTTGAGAAGGGTGGAATAGTGCTACTTTCTTCTTTCTTCCTCCTCTCTCCTTCCCTTCCTTCTTGATGTGCTGTTTCTGCTCTCTTGCCTGAGACAAATCTATTCCATGAGTTGTGGGAAGGGGGAAGTGAGGAAAGAGAAGGCTTGATGTTTTTAATTAAACTGTAATTGTTTGAGTCTGGATAGTCAAAGCTCTGATGAGACAAGGTAAGCACCCCCTCAACTCAGAATCCTGGGAGGAAAGCGCAGCAGCTAAAGGTCATGGCTATGATTTAATTAACTGCTTTCTCTTGAGAATTAGAGTGTGGGTGTTAAGAGTCAAGTTTACAGGTTTTTCTCTGGGAAATAATCAGGGAAGAGACCAAAGATACAGTCCACTAAAGTCTTGATTGTAAAATACGTGGTTTTGTCTCTGCTTTCTCCTCTGTCACATCTTCAGTTGCTATTTTGTAAATTCATCAGATCAACAAATATTTAATGATTATTTGTTCCTGTCTGGCACTGGATACAATAGTAGAGAGACTTCAGTGAAAAGAAGTAGAATAGGGTTGCCAGGGGCTAGGAGGAGATGCAATGGGAACATATTATTTATTCTCATGGAAAATAATTTTAGTTTTGCAAGGGGAAAGGGTTCTGGAGACAGATGGTAATGGCTGCACACTGGAATGAATGCATTGAATCCTTCTGAGCTGTACACTTAAAAACAGTTACAATGGTAAATTTTATACTATGTGCATTTTACTTTAACACAAACATTTGGAAAAAAAACTTTTAAATATTCCTGAAACTTAGAGATTATATTCTGATGGGAAGAACAGACAATGAACCATAACCCCCCCCAAATTAGGGAATAATTACTTCCATGAAATGCTGACAGGTGCCATGGGGGAGGAGAATAAGGAGTTAGGGTGTATGGGGGGGGGGATGAGTTGTGGCTTTAAATGGCATATGACAAGATGGACCTGACTGAGAGAGTAATAGTTGCACGAAAACTTGAAGGAGATGAGTAAATGAGACACATGGATTTCTTGGAAAGAAGACGAGTGTGTCCTGCAGAGGACAAAGCCAGGACCAAGGTCTTGAGGTGGGGAGCACCCTTGTGTGTTGCAGGAGCATCGAGAGGGCCAGTGTGCCAGGACATAAAGGAGAGACAGAGAGCACCAGGGGAAAAAAAGGTGAAAGAGAGAGACTTAGAGACTGTGAAGAGATTGTGGTTTTTATTATAATAAGAGAGCATAACATGGGGGGAATTTTGAACAGAGAAGTATTATGGTCTGATTTGTGTTTAACAGGCTCACTCTGGCTGTCATCTAGAGATTAGTGACAGTGTGTCTGGTGTGGTAGCAGAGAGACCAGATAGGCGGCTACTGCAAAGAGCCTCACAGGAGAAAACAGTGGTTACCTTGGTGGCAGGAGTGGAGGTAGACATGTTTCTTAAAGCAGAATCCAAAGAATGTCTTCACAGAGATCTTACACTAATTGGAAGCAAGAGCATTGATATATATTTGTGTCCCGACTTAAGACAATATGATACGGAAGGCTGAGGCGAAAGGATCGCCAGAGCCCAGCAGGTCGAGGCTGCAGTGTTCGGGAGCAGCCACTGCACTCCAGTCTGGGTGACAGAGTAAGACTCCAACTCAAAAAAAAAAAGAAAAGAAAAGAAAATATGATATGGCTTCAGGGAAAGGATTCAGGCCTAGAACAACGATAAAATGCCACAGTGTTTCTCAAATATAATAAATAAGCAAAATATAAGAGTTCCTATGCAGCAACCTTGTCGTTCACAGACTCCTACTGTAACGCTCTAAGGGACACTATTTCTCATCCTCCCCCAAATAAATAAAGGTCATACAGTGCCATCTGCATTAGTAAATGTTACAAAAAATTCCATGGGAAAACAGGGAAGAGCATTTTTATCTGATGCACAAATCCTAGGACAAGTTTTTTTTTTTTTTAGGTTGGAATCTCACTCTCACCCAGACAGGAGTGCAGTGGCTGCTCCCGGCCACCGCAGCCTCGACCTGCTGGGCCCCGGCGATCCTTCCGCCTCAGCCTTCCGAGTAGCCGGAATTACAGGCATGTGCTACCACGCCCGGCTGATTTTTTGATTTATTGTAGAGATGAGGTCTCGCTGCCCAGGTGGGTCTCGAACCCTCAGGCTCAGGCAATCCACTCACCTCAGCCTCCCAAGGCGCGGGATTACAGGCTGAGCCACCGAGCCCGGCTAAGTTTTTTAATTTTATTTTCTTCCCATTGATTTCTTTATAAATTTCTTCATCCTCATCCTTTGCCCTCTGCTCAAAGGGACCTCAATCAGGTCCCTTTACTGTCCAAAGAGTTAAACTCTGCCTCTTAGCTTGGAATCTCCCTGGGGGCGGGGCAGGAGGGGGGAGGGGCTGATTGGTTAGTGCTTTGCTCCTCAGATGCAGCAACAATCGATTGCTATTGTTATTCAGGCATGAACACAAGTTCTAACCCTCTATTCCAAGCAGTTTATTAAAGTATTAACCCAACAAATATAAATCTTTTCTTGGACTGGGGATGGTTGCTGCTAAAAATGTGTAACATTTTCTATACATTGTTACAAAAGGAAGTTTGCAACTTTATATGGTAATTATAGAACATCTAACACTCTGGAAAGTTTCTTCCAGAAACAGAAATAGAATAGTCCATAAAATGACACACAGCTCGTGGTGTCCTGGAGCCAGCTTGTACCGGCTCATGGGAGCCCTTTGTGTGTGATTCTTCCAACTACATATTCAGCGACATCACGTTGAAACACAAAATCAACCAGGATGATACTGTTTACATCACAGGAATCACAGCACTGCGAACCAAGACTATTCTTTTTTTTTTTTTTTTTTGCATAGAATTGATTTACCAACACACTGCTGCACACAGCCCTTGCTAAAAGAGATGATAGCAAAAATTATAAAACCTCGCTTTTATTCCCCAACTTAGATGAAGCAGATTGAGAAGTCTGAAGAAAAAAAAGTCTGGATAAAAATAAAATACAAATCAAATATGAAAAAGCTGTGTGTTGAATCTATCTAAATATAGAATTAAAATGAAATGACTTGGGACTTCTGGTTCTTCTAAGATGCAATATCCCATTTCTCCCCAGTCCCTGGAACTAATAAACAAACAAACAAGGATATAAAATTTCTGAAAGTTAAAAAGTAGGTGCTGCCCATGAGCCTTGGGATTTGAGGAATAACATGGTGGTGAATTCTCTGGGTTTCCTTATTGGTCCCTTTGAATCCCTGGCCGAACACTGCAGAAGCCTCCAAACCAGTACCACCGCCAGAGATAGAAAAAACATGCTCCTCCTGGTCAAAGGATTGGGGCAGTGGTGACCTGTCAGCAGGAAACTGTTTTGACAGTACCTACTATCTTCCAACAAAATACAAATGGAAAAACTGCACCTCCCTCTCTAAGGTTGTGCAGGAAATTTATCTTGCAAAACGTCACCTTCCACCAAAGCAGGCTGGCATGCTCTGACTCCCCATCCAGGGCTGAGCCTGGAGTTAATCTTCCATTCTTCCACCTGGGAGAAGGAGGTGGTAGCTATACGATTGTTGCATAGGTGATTGATCTTCCATCTCCTGCTTTGGGGAAGTAGGCAGTGCTCCAAATCCCCAGTTAGGGTAGTGCCAGTGAGATCCAGGGGAAGCTGAGCCTTCACATCCACCTAGCAGTAATGAGATGAGACGAGGAGGTCACCAGGCAAGGATAGTTACCATTTGATTTCACAGTCCTCTCCCAGTGTCAGCAGGGTCCAGTGCTCCACTTTCACAGGGGTGTTGTCAGCGCTGCTTTGTGGGAAACTGAACACACTTACTGACCAAGCTCAGGAGGATAGGACCAATGAGCTAACTCACTTTGAACAACAAGAAGAAAATAGGCTGACAAAAACAAACAAACAAACAAACAAAAAACAAATAAACAAAAGCTTAGGGACCTGTGGAATAACAAAGGATCTAATGTACATATTATCAAAGTCTCAGAAGGAAAGTATACAGAGAACGGCACTAAAAAAAGTGTTCAAAATATGGCTGAAAACATTCCAATGAGGGCACACCTGTTATAAAAGAGGGCTAAATAGGATTCTGCGTCTCTGAATATCATACTTAAAATATTCAGGATATATATCTAGATTAGAAAATATAGTTTATTTAAAAGTAAATTAAAGAAAGAAAGAGGAGATTCACTTCCCCAAGGTAGGGGAGGGGGCCAAAGCTTAAGAAAACATGACCTGGCCATCGCTCAAAGAGCACATGGCCACACCATAGCTCAGCAAGGCAATAGCCCAGGATATAATTTTTAAAAATCATCAGTTATGCCAAAATCAAGACATGAATGAGAAAGACAACATAAATGAGAAAATCACAACATGAATGAGAAAGACAATCAGCAGATGCTAACAATGAGATGAATTCAATGCTGAATTATCAGAAAAGGATTTTAAAGAATTCATCATAAAAGTGCTTCAAAAAGCAATTATAAATTATCTTGAGTTAATGAAAAAAGTAGAAGGTCTCAGCAAAGAAATAGAAGTTATAAAAAAATGGAAGTTAACAAACTCAAAAAATATAATAAATGAAAAAAACTTGCCAGATAGGTTCATTATAGAGTGGAGATGGCAGAG
This sequence comes from Carlito syrichta, assembly GCF_000164805.1. Classification (NCBI taxonomy): domain Eukaryota; kingdom Metazoa; phylum Chordata; class Mammalia; order Primates; family Tarsiidae; genus Carlito; species Carlito syrichta. The sequence goes on from NW_007246467.1 coordinate 611,155, forward strand.
GATAGGATCAAGGAGCTAATTCACTTTGAACAACAAAAAGAAAATAGACTAACAAAAAAACCCCCAAATAAACAAAAGTTCAGGGACCTGTGGAATGACAAAAGATCTAATGTATGTATTATCAAAGTCTCAGAAGGAAAGTATACAGAGAAAGGCACTAAAAAAGTATTCAAAGTATAGCTGAAAACATTCTAAATTTGGTGAAAGATATAAATGTACAAATTCAAGGAGCCATGAGAACTTCAAATAAAATAAACTCCAAGAAATTTACAAGGTATATCAGAACTAAATTTCTGAAAATAAAGATAAGGAAAAATCTGGAAGGCAGCCAGAGAGACATGACCCATTATTTATAGAAAAACACTGATTTGTTGTTGAGTTGTTTTAAGAGACAGGTTCTTGTTATATTGCTTAGGCTGTATTTGAACTCCTGAGCTCAAGTGATCCTTCCACCTTAGCTGGTATTACAGGCACACAACACTGCACCCAGCTGGAGAAACACTGATTTGAATAATAGCAGGTTTCTCATATGTAGTAAAGTCACTTGTACCTCACAACTCTATAATAAATAAATAAATAAATTTTTAAAAAGACAAAAGAATGGAAAAACACCATGGAAACTTTTTTTTTTAAAGCAGAAGTGCCTATATTAATGTCAAATCAAGTAGACTGTAGAGCAAAGAAAATTACTAGAGACAAAAAGGAATATTATGTATTCAGAAGAGAACAAGTTCTCAAGAAAAAAATATTTTAAATGTGTATGTTCCAAAGAACTAGACCTCAAAATACATGAGGCAAAAACCAATAGAAATAAATAGGAAAGTAGACAAATCTACAAATAAAATTGAAGATTTCAGCATTCATTCTCAGACACTGATAAAAGTTCAAAAATTAGCAAGACATTAAAAAAAATAATATCATCAACCAACAGGACCTAATTGACATATACCATACTAACTGAACATACCATACTAACAGCAGATTATACTTTTTTTAAAGTGCCCATGTAATACTCTCCAAAGTAGATAATACCCTGTATCATAAAAAGGAATTCAGTATAAGAACTGAAATCATAGAAGGTATGTTCTCTGAACTTAATAAAATCAAACTAGATATCAAATAAAATCAAACTAGATATCAATAACAAATTCAACAGAAAAATATTCAAATGCTTGGAAATTAAAAAACATACTTCTAAATAATCCTTGGGTCAGAGAGAAAATCTCAAAAGAAATAAATTTTTAAAATACAGAACAGAAAGAAAATTAAAAATGAACCATATAAAAGTGTGTAAGACATAACTAAAGCAGTGTTGAGGTGAAAACTTGTATTGCTAAAATGCTTACACAAGAATATAGAAAAACCTCACAAATTAACAAAGGAAGTTTCTACAAAAAAGAAGAGAGAAGCAAACCCTATGTGAGCAGAAGGAAAGAAATAGTAAACATAAGAGCAGAATTGATAAAACTAAAAACAAGAAAACAATTGAGAAAACAAATGCAATAGAAAACTGATTCTTTGAAAAAAATCAATTAAATTTATAGAATTCTAGCAAGTCTGGCAAACATAAAAAGAGAGATGAAGCAGGTAACCAGTATCAGAAATAAAACAGGAGATATTTCTAAAAATCCTGCAGCAATTAAAATAATGATAAGGGAGCACTATAATCAACTTTTAGCTCGTAAATTTGACAACTGAGAACAAATTGCACCAATTGCACCAGTTCCTCAAAAGTCACAAATGACTAAAACTCAGCAAATGTTTTAGGTGAAATAGATAGCTTGAATATTTCTATAACCATTAAAAAATTAAATTTGTAATTAAAAATCTCTCCCAAATGAAATCCTCAGGCTTGGGTTGTTTTACTAAATAAGTCTACCTAACATTAAAATAATTAATATTAATTTTCTTCAATCTACTTCAGAAAATAGAAGAAGGAGCACCTTCCACTCATTTTATTAGGCTAATGTTACCCTGATATCAAAACCAGATAGATAGTACAAAAGAAGCAAGAGAAAACTACAGCTCATTATTCATTATGAACATAGGCATAAAAAATCTTTTACAAAATTTTAGCAAATTTAATCTAGCAATGTATAAGAAGTATATATCATGGTCTAATGAGATTTATTCTAGGCATGTAAGTCTGGCACAATCTTCAAAAAAAAAAATCAATTGATGTTATCCACTGTATCAACAAACTAAAAAAAGAAAATGTGTGGTCATATTAGATGACACAGAAAAAGTATTTGACAAAAGCCAGCACTCATTTATGATAAAATCTTTCAGCAAACTAAAAATAGAAGGGAAAATTTATTAGCACAATTAAGAGCATCTACAAAAAAACTTACAGCTAACGTCATACTAAGTGGCAAAAGACTGAATGCTTTACCTCTTAGAATCAGCAGAAAAGCAAGGATGTCTGATCTCATCACTCTTATTTGACATAGTGCTGAAAGTTCTAGTTGGCATTTAAGGCAAGACAACATAAAAGACATACAGATAGGAAAGGAAGAAATAAAATTGTCTGTATTTATAGACATTATTGCTTACATAGAAAATCCCAAGAAATCTTCAAAGCAACCCCTCAAACTCCTAGAACTAATAAGTGAGTGAAGCAAAATTATAGAATACAAGGTTGACATGCAAAAGACAGCTGCATTTTTACAACTAAGTTTTGAAAGTTCTTTATATATTCTTGTCAATAAATAAAGGGAGACTAACATAAGAAGTTTAATACAATTTTCAATTGCTCCAAAAAACCAAAAACGACTTAGGTACACTTCTAACAAAACATATTAAGATTGTGTGTGCTGAAAATTATAAAATGTTGTTGTTGTTTTTTTTTTTTTTTTTTTTTTTTACAAAGACCTAAGTAATTGTAGTAACATACTATGTTCATGAATTGGAAGACTCAAAATGCTAAAGATATCATTTCTGTCTTAACTATTCTAAAGTTTAATGCAATTCTTATCAGGATTTTTTGGAGACATAGGCAAGCTTATTCTAAAATTTACATAGGTACAGATTCTAAAAGACCTAAAACAATTTAAAAACATGAATAATTCATGAGCCATAAATCTTCTTACAGTATAAAAGAGTGTTGAATTAGCAGAGGAGTAGTCATGTAAATTAATAGAACTAACTAATAAACCCAGAAATAGACCTACACAAACGTGTCCAACTGATTTTTTCTATCTGAGTTGGAGTTTCACTCTGTTGCCCAGGCTAGAGTGCAGTGGCACAATCATGGCCACCCCGGTGTTGACCTGCTGGCGATCTTTCTGCATTAGGCTTCCAAGTACCTAGAACTATAGGCACACACTACCACGCCCAGCTAATTGTTGACTTATTGTAGAGACAGGGTCTCGCCAAGTTACCTGGGCTGGTCTTGAACCCATGGGCTCAGGCAAGCCACTCGCCTCAGCCCCAACTGATTTTTGACAAATGTGCAAAAGCAAATCAATGGAGGAAAAGATAGACTTTTCAACACATGGTGCTAAAGCAAATGGATACTCTGGGGAAAAAAAAAAGTGAACTTAAATCTAAACCTCACACTGTGTACAAAAAAATAAACTCAAAATGAATCACAAATGAAGATGCAAAATACAAAACTATAAAAAAATTTTTAAAAAGAGAAAATCTGGGTCCTGATCTCAGCAAAGACTTCTTAGACTTAACACCAAAAGAATCATCATAAGAGAAGAAAATTGATAAACTAGACCACATGAAAATTAAAAGTTTCTGTTCTATGGAAGATCCTGTTAGGAGGAGAAAAAGACAAGCTACATACAGAGATAAAATATTTGCAAACCACATATTCAAGAAGGTACTAGTACCCGAAATATATGCAGAATCTAGAATATATAAAGAACTCTCAAAACTGAGTTTTGAAAACCCCCCAAAATTCTATTAGAATATGAGCAAAAATCATGAAATTAAGAGGATATACAGATGGTAAGATGATCATCATTAACCATTAGGGAAATGCATGTTAAAATATCAATTAAATATCACTATGCACATATTAAAATGGCTAAACTAAAAAATGGACAATACAAAATTCTGACAAAAATATGGAGACATCTGATTGTTTCTATATTGCTGATGGTAATGTAAAATGTTACAACCACTGTAGAACAGTATATGACATTTTCTGATATACTTAAACATATGATCCAGCAACTTCAGTTTAGGCAATTACTTGAAAGAAATAAAAACTTATGTTAACACAAAAACTTGTACATGAATATCAATAGAAGTTTTATTTGTAATAGCTCATACCAGAAAATAACCCAAATGTCTTCCAATGGGTAAATTGTTAAACATACAGTGGTTCATCCATATCATGGAACACTACTCAGCACTATAAAGAAACAAATGATGGATATACACAACAAACTGAACTGATCTCCAGAGAATGGTGAATGAAAATACCCAATCCAAAAATGTGACATACTATATGATTCCATTTATATAGCATTCTTGAAATAGCAAAATATAAAAATGGAGAATAGGTGACAGGTTACTTAAGGCCATGGGTGGGAAGAAAGTGGATTTGAATATATAAGGGCAACATGGGGGATTTTCATGGTGGTGAAATTGTTCTATGCAAATATTAACAACCTGATTGTGATATTATACAATAGTTTAATAAGGTGTTACCATTGGGGGAAATTTGGTAAAGGATATGGAAGTTCTCTCTACATTATGTTTTTTTTTTTAGCAAGTATATGTGAGTCTCTAATTATCTCAAAGAAAAATGTTTAACTTAAAAAGTTAAAATAAATACTCTGTTAAAATAAATAAAAAGTTAAAATAAATAAATACATCAAAATACTCTGGAATTACGATTATCAAATAAAACATAAATAGTAAAATATTCATGAGGTGAAATAAATATAATTTGGAAATGAGAAATTTAGAGTAAGGATGAGGAAGAAAATTTAAGAGTGCTGATTTTAGAAAGGAGACAAGATGGCGATGGAACAGGTCAGAGTGGGAGAGACTCGCAAAAGTGAGGGTCCACAAAGACTCTCTGCATGAGTGGGTGTGTGCTGGTGGGTGAAAGTCTATCTGAGGGGAGACTTGGGTTCACGCACGCAGGGCTCTGCTCTGGAGGTGACTACAACTCACCACTGCCCTGACATTGGAGCCATGACTGACAGGATTATCTGCCATTCTTGAGGCTTTCTTGAGAGGAGGCAGCAGAGAACAGCTACCTGCATGAGCCCCCAGGAACCATGGAAAAAGCAGGGCATGGAAATCTGGAAATGAACACTGCTACCAGTGAGGAGATGCCAATCAGCGCAATCTTCTCTGTCCTGGACTGGGCAGAGACCTGTATGGCCCTGCCCAGCTCTGGCCAGAGAGACAGAAGTCCCTCCTTTATGCTGGAACAGGCACAGACACATCAGATCTGAGTGGGAGACTACATAGCAGTGACAGCAGCAAACAAGTTGGGTGAGTATGGATCTGACCCATCCTGATTGGCGCTAACTGGCATCTCCTTACAGGTAGCAGGACTCATTTCCAGATTTCCATGCCCTACCTTCTCCATGGTTCCTGGGGGCTCATCCTCCTCCCACAGATGTCCATGGGGCATCTGACTCATGCTGAGAACAACCCTATCAGCCTATGCTGAGAGCAGAGAGGACAAGCTGGAGACCATAGTTGCTTCTTAATGTGGCAGCGGCCATCTAAAGGGACCTGAAGTTACAGAAATGACCAAAAAGCAAGTTTTTTTTCATTTCTTTTGTTTTCTTCTCTCTGTTTTTATTTATATTTTCATACTTGCTTTGTTTCTGTTATTTTAATTTTTGTTTTAGATTTTCTGTTTGTGTAGGGGTATTTTTGAGTGCGAGTACATCAACAGGGTTTTTTTTTTTATTTGTTTGTTTGTATGATTGTCTGTATGTTATTGTGTTTTTTCTGTCTTTGTTTCTCTGTTTATTTGGTATGCCTGTTTTCCCTCTTCTTCTCTTTCACCTTCCATTTGTTTTTCTCCTTCCTTTTTCCATTCTTTTCTTTTTTCTTATCTCATTTTGCTTTTGGGGGCAAACATACACCCCCATTGCATGGACAGATTGTAAGCCAGTGGGAAGTGGGTTCTAGGGGGCCCACATGCCTGTCACAGGGTACTGGGACCTGTAGATAGCTTCTGTATCACAGCTCCCCCTTAATTAAATCTCAAAACTGCAAAAAGAAAAGTCCTCCACCCCCAGTCCTGCTTCAAAATTGTACAAAGCCAGTGGATTTACATAAGGAAGAATAGGAGACTGAATAGGAGACTTCTGCAAACAGAAGTAAATGCTACCCCCCCATCATTGAACAACAGAATCAAAGAAGAGGTTAAAAAAAGGGGGGGAGGGGAGAAAAACCTACACAAATGAAGAAAAACCAAAGGAAGAATATGGGTCTCATTCAGACCCATGTGAAAACAACTAAGGATACAGACTTTGGAACTCAAACAATGAAGAGGCCCCAGAATGACTGGTCTCAAACCACAAATCCAGATATCAAGATATCTTATAAAGTATTATTTTTGGAAGAGGATCCTAAAATTAATTGACTGTATTCTATGAAAGATGCTAAACATTCTTTTTTTAAATTTATTATTTTGAAAATGTGGGGTATAATTCAGGGCTAGGTATAGAAATGTTCATTATACAGCTACCTTTGTTAATGAGGCATGCCTTCCCCTTCCCTGGCAGTTTCCTACTACTGCCAATACTGTCCCCCATGACAGTTTCCAACTACTGCCAATCCCTTTCTTATAGTGTTATGATAATTGTTCAAGGTCCGCTTATGAGTGAGAGCATGTGGTACTCAGTTCTTTGTTTCTGTGATAGATCACTCAAGATATTGATAGAGAGAATATATAGAAATAATGAGAGACGAGAAAGAATGGAGGAGTTGATAACTGAGATAGTAGCAATAAAGAATACAGTGAATGAAATAAACAATAAACTGATAAGCATGGAAAGCAGAATTAACCAAGTCATTTTGAGAACCAAATATGGAACTAACCCAAACTGTTAAAAACATAGAAAAGAAGCTTAAAAGGACAGAACAAAGCCTTCAAGCGATCAGTGATTATATCAAGAGGCTGAACTTAAGATTAATTGGAATCCCTGAGGCAGATAGAGAGACAGAGACCACCCTGGATCAAATATTCCATAAAATTATCCAAGAAAACTTCCCTCATCTCATCAGACACATGACCATTCAAACACAAGTGATTCAGAGAATCCCTGCAAGACAATAAATGAGAAGACCAACTCCTAGACTTTGCTTACACAAAGTAGGTATAAATGAAAAAATCCTAAAGGTAGCAAGAGAGAAAGGTCAGACTACCTACTGGGGAAACCAATTAGAATAGCAGCAGACTTATCTACAGAAACACTTCAGGCTAGGAGAGATTGGAGCCCAATCTTCAAAGTTCTCAAAGGTACACAGTTTCAACCAAAAATTACCTACCAAGCTAAGCTAAGTTTTATCAGTAATGAAGAATTAAAATTCTTCCCAAACATTCAATCCCTAAGAGTCTACATCACCTCCAGACCAACTCTACAAGAAATAGTTAATAAAATATTAAACACAGAAGAGAGAAAAAAAGAATGCAGGAAAAAGATAGAAAATACATATAAATCAACTCAAAAGTCAAAAGAAAGACAACAAACAAATAAACAGCAGCAGCAACAACAAACTCTATAAGAACCTCATGAAAAGGATAAACTCTCACATCTCAATAACTAGCCTGAATGTAAATGGGCTAAATGCACAACTGAAAAGCCATAGAATGGTAAATTGGATAAAATATCAGAATGCAACAATATATTGTCTCCAAGAGACTCATCTCACCAGAAAGGACACTCACAGATTCAAAGCAAGAGAATGGAAACAAATTTTCAGGTGAATGGAACATAAAAGAAAGCAGGAGTTGCACTCTTAATAGCAAACGAAAGACCCTTAAAGCTATCAAAAATTAAAAAAAGATACAGAAAGGCATTACACAATGATAAAAGTTTCAATTTGTCAAAAGAAATATCCATCCTAAACATATATGCACCCAACATAGGAGCACCAACTTTCATAAAGCAGTTTCTAGGTAAATTTAAAAAAGATATTGACTTTAACACTATTATAACTGATGACTTAAATACTCCACTTACAACCTAGACAGATCATCAAGACAAAAATTCAACAAGGAGATCCAGAACCTCAATGTGATGCTTGACCAAATGGACTTAATTGATATCTACAGAACACTTCACCCAACAACCATGGAATATACATTCTTCTCACCACTCCATGGAATGTACTCTAAAATCAACCACATCCTTAGCCATAAATCAAGCATAAACAAATTTCATAAGATTGAAATACTGCCATACTCCTTCTCAGACCATAGTGGAATAAAAATAAATGTCAATACCAACAATGTTCCCCCCAAATTCACAAAGACATGGACACTAAACAGTATGATGCTGAACAACTCCTGGGTCAACATGGAAATCTAAACAGAAATTAAAAGATTCCTGGAGACAAATGAAAATGAAGAAACATCTTACCCAAATCTCTGGGATGCCATGAAAACAGTACTAAGAGGGGAATTCATATCTCTATGAACACACATGAAGAAAATGGAAAGATCTCAAGTTAACAGCCTAACAAATCACCTAAGGAAGCTGGAAAAGCAAGACCACCAAAACCCTAACTTCAGCAGAAGAATCCAGATCACCAAAATAAAAACCCAAATCTGGGACATAAAAGACAAAAAGATAATACAAAAATATCAATGAAATGAAAAGCTCGTTCTTTGAAAGGATAAAAAAGATTGATGGACGCCTAGCTAGACTGACCAAGAAAAAGAGAGAAAAAGTCCAAATAAACACAATCAGAAATGCAAAAGTTCAAGTCACAACTGACCCCAAAGAAATAGAAAAGATTATCAGAGATGACTATGTATACTTGTATGGAAACAAACCTGAAAACCTAAATGTAACAGAGGACTTTCTGATATCACACAACCCCCCCAGGTTGAAACAAGAAGAAATCGAGACCCTAAATAGACCAATAACAACCGAGAAAATTGACTATGTCATAAGAAAACTACTACAAAAAACAAAACAAAACAAAACAAACCCTGGACCAGATGGCTTTCCAGTAGAATTCTACAAAACATACAAGGAGGTGATGATGTCAATCCTATTGAAAGTATTCCAGGCAATCAAGAAAGATGGAACTCTCCCAAATCATTTTATGATGCTAACATCACATTGATACCCAAACTGGGTAAAGATCCAACAAAGGAAGAGCACTACAGGTCAATATCCTTGATGAACACAGATGCTAAAATTCTCAAAAAGATTCTACCAAACCAGATCCATCAACACATCTCAAAAATCATCCACCATGACCAAGTAGGCTTCATCTCCAGAATGCAGAGCTGGTTCAACATCCTCAAGACCATATATGTAATTAAATACATCAACAGATGTAAAAACAAAAAACATATGATTATATCATTAGATGCAGAAAAAACTTTTGATAAAATCCAGCATCCCTTCTTGACAAAAACCCTCGAACAACTAGGCATACATGGAACATACCTCAAAATAGTAAGAGCCATCTATGAGAAACCCACAGCCAACCTACTGCTAAACAGACAGAAACTGGAACCAGTTCCTCTGAAAACTGGAACAAGACAAGGATGCCCACTCTCACCCCTCTTGTTCAACACAGTATTAGAAATCCTAGCTAGAGCAATCAGACAAGAGAAGGAAATCAGGGATATCCAAATAGGAAAAGGGGAAGTAAAGTTATCCCTCTTTTCAGATGACATGATTCTATATCTCAAAACCCCAAGAGAATCTGTCAAAAACTTATTTGCACTGATGAAGGACTTTGGCAAAGTCTCAGGGTATAAAATAAATGTGCAAAAGACAGCTGCATTCCTGTACATCAACAATAAACAGAAACCCAAATAAAAAGCTCAATCCCATTCACAATAGCCACAAAAAAAGAAAAGAAAAGAAATACCTTGGCATCTTCCTAACCAGAGAAGTCAAAGAACTTTACAATGAATACTATAAAACACTGCTCAAAGAAATCAAAGATGACACAAACAAATGGGAAAATATCCCATGCTCATGGATTGGAAGAATTGACATTGTTAAGATGTCCATCCTACCCAAGGCAATCTACAGATTTAACACAATCCCAATAAATACCAGCAGCATTCTTCTCAGACCTGGAAATGACAATACAGGAATGCACATGGAAACATAAAAAACCTTGAATAGCCAAAACGATCCTCAACAACAACAACAAAAAAGGTGGGGGAGGTATCACACTCTCAGACTTTAAACTTTGTTATAAAGCAAAAATAATCAAAATAGACTGGCACTGGTACAAGCACAGCATATGGACCAATGGAACTGGATAGAGATTCTGGAAGCAAAACCTCAATTTCTCAACCAACTTATCTTTGGCAAAGCTTCTGCTACCAACCACTGGGGAGAGGAGAGCCTATTCAGTAAAGGGGGCTAAGAAAACCGCCTAACCACATGCAGAAGATAGAAACAAGATCCCTACCTATCACCATACACAAAAATCAACTCTAAATGGATCAAAGATCTAAACGTAAAACCTCAAACTATAAGAACCTTAGAAAACGCAGGAGATGCCCTTATGGAATTTGGAACTGTCAACCAATTCCTGATCAAAACCCCAAGTGCCCATACCATAAGAGATAAGATAGACAAGTGGGACCTCATCAAATTGACAAGCTTCTGCAAACCGAAAGAAACCATCAAGAGAGCAGGAAAACAGCCCACACACTGGAAAAAATATTTGCCAACTGTACATCTGACAAAGGCCTAACATCTAGGATCTACAAGGAACTCAAGCATGCAGAAAAGAATAAAACAAACAGCTCCATTACAAAGTGAGCAAATGATATGAATAGACACTTCTCATCAAAAGACATATGAACAGGCAACAGATACATGAAAAAATGCTCAGCCTCACTAGTCATCAAAGAAATGCAAATTTAAACCATTCTGAGATACCACCTATCTCCAGTCAGGATGGCCATCACCAATAACTGAAAAAACAACAGATGTTGGAGAGGATGCGGCAGAAAGGGAATACTTCTACACTGTTGGTGGGAGTGTAAACTAGCACAACCTCTGTGGAAAACTGCTTGGCAATTCCTAAAAGATCTAAAAATCAACCTTCAATATGACCCCCATAATACTCCTACTGGGAATATACCTGGAGGAACTCAAATCACTCTATGAAAAAAATACCTGCACACACATGTTTATTGCAGCATTACTCACAATAGCAAAAACATGGAATCAACTGTGCTGCCCACTGAAAGAGGACTGGCTAAAAAAAATGTGGTACATATACATGATGGAATATCGCGCAGACATAAAGAAGGACAAAATTATGAACTTCGCAGCAACTGGGATGAACTTAGAGACTATAATACTGAGTGATCTATCACAGAAACAAAGAACTGAGTACCACATGTTCTCACTCAGAAGTGGACCTTGAACAATTATCATAACACTGTAAGAAAAGGATTGACAATAGCTAGAATCTGCCATGGGGCGGTGGGGGGGCAGTATTGACAGTAGTGGGAAACTGCCAGGGGAGGGGGAGACACGCCTCATCAACAAGGGTAACTGTATAATGAGCATTTGTATACCTAACCTTGAAGTGCATCCCACATTTTCAAAATAATAAATTTTAAAAAAGAATGCTTAGCATCTTTCATAGAATGCAGTCAATTAATTTTAGGATCCTCTTCAAAAAATAATACTTTATGAGGTGATAAGCATTTATATAAGGATCAACAACTTCTGTTTATTTTCTTCATTAAGTGTAAGTAAAATAAATCACGCCTTTTATTTACAATGAAGCATATGTACTTTGATCACTTGTTGATGAGTTATTTTTGTTTATATGCCCATTTATCCTAATTTAGGTAATGAATGATGTTCAATTGCCCTTAATAATAGTAATTTATAGACAGTAGGATTTAGGTTTAATTTTTACTTTGTAATTTTCTGTACTGCTTGAATTACTCATATAAACAAGTCACTGAATTAAGAGCAAATACAAAGAAAAGAAAAACAATTTGCAAAGCAACAACAAAAAATAAAATACTTAGAGGTAGACATAAAAGGGCTTAAAAACAAATATCTGGGTTATTTTGCTGTTGAAATTAAGAGAAAAGGACTTTAAAATAATTGAGAAATATGTTCAAACAATTAGAGCATGAACATTGGAGCTTCACAAAAGATTTGTTGTCTTTAAACAGCCATCAAATAAGAACTTTAAAACAGAAAAAATATATATCTGATAGGAAGAACTCAATAATGTGCATAGAAGCAGATTAGATGCAGCCTGACAAGATCGGTAAACTAAATAAGTCAGTTAAAAAAACTTAAAGTTCAAAGAAAGTGTGGGGATAAAAGTGAGAGCCACAGAAAAATATTTTTAAAAACATGAGTTATTTAGAAAACAGTAGAACTAGTCTAACATATGTGAAATTCAAGTCCCCAGAAACAGCTCAAGTGGGAGTAAAGTATTATCTTCAAAGAGTCAACAATTAGATCAAAGGCTAACTTCTTAATAGAGACCATGAAAGCCATAAGACAGTAGAATGATATCTTTAAAATAATGAAAGAATGAAATTGCAAACTAGGATTGTCTACACAGTGAAAATGCCCTTCAGAAATAAAGGCAAAATAAAGATGCTTGGAGAGAAACACAAACTGAGATAATTCCTTGTTCATAGACTTAAGCTACAAGACATACTAAAGAAAGCATTTTTTTTTTTCAGAAAAAAACAAAATGAACTCAGAGGGTAACGCAGAAATTCAGAAAAAATAAAGAACAATGGAAAAAGCAAGTATAAATTAATATTAAAATAAATAACACAGTAGTAGTAATGTCTTCCTCTGTTTAAAATATATTTAAAATCAAATGTATTATAAGCAACCATTTTAAAAATAGTAAGAGGCAAATGTACTTAAAACTTTATCAGAGAGGTTGCAAAGAAAATACATTAGCATTATTGACCTAATAATAAGTAATAACTCAGTAATAAGTAACAATAATATATTCTATACATGCTCATCTATAGGAATAATCATTTAAAGAAAAGTAAAAGAAAAAATCTAACTAGGAAAAATGGAATAATAAAAAAATATTTCATTAACTTGAAAGAAATCCAGAAATGAAAACAAGGAAACAGAAAACCAAGAGTAAAATGGAAATTATAAATGTAAATATACTAGTCATTACAATAAGTTAAAATGAACCAAATATTTCAATTGAAAATCCTAGAATGCCATACTGTATAAAAATATAAAAACCATTTATATAATGCTTGTAAAACATTCATCTTAAATGTAAGTAAAATCATATTTTAAAATACACAAAACAACAACTAAATAAAGCTGGTATAACCATGCTAATATCAGACAAAGTAGAATTAATAGAAGAAGCATTTCTGGAGATAAAGCAAATTATTTCATTATGACAAGCATGTCAGACCACCAGGAAAATATAACAATTCTAAATCTGTATGTACTCAATAGCATGATTTCAAGATATATACAGAAAAAGTGGACACAAAAAGAAAGAGACAAATTACTACCATAGTAGGAGACTTAAAACACTCTCTCAATATCTAATAAAATACACCCAAAAAATCAGTTATGATACAGAAGATCTTAACAACACAACCAATAACTATGACCTAGTTGATACACACAGAATACTGGATATGAAATAAAGGAATATATTTTGTTTTCAAGTCACATAAAATATTTACCAAAATTCCTAGACAAGAATGATTTTACTAATACATTTAAAATATACTATGTAAGCTTCCATTTCAGGCATCCAGGAAAAGGATAGCAAAAAAACCCCAAAAACCAAAAAAACCTCAAAGAAACTAGAAGGAAGAAAATAATAAAAAAGCAGAAATCAAATGACTATCAAATGTTTAATAAAGAAAATCAACAGTGTCAACATTGGTACTTTGAAAAGATTAATAAAATTGATAAACTCCTAGCAATACAGATGAAAAAAAAGATTTCAACAAATTACTGTTAACAGGAATAAAATGAGTACATTGGTGTATTTGCATTATAAAGATCATAATAAGAGGATACTACAAATAATTTTACTCCAATAAATTTCAAAAATTAGCCGGGCTGGGTGGCTCAGCCTGTAATCCTGCGCCTTTGGGAGGCTGAGGTGAGTGGATTGCCTGAGCCCGCGGGTTCGAGACCCGCCTGGGCAGCGAGACCTCATCTCTACAATAAATCAAAAAATCAGCTGAGCGTGGTAGCACATGCCTGTAATTCCAGTTACTTGGAAGGCTGAGGCGGAAGGATCGCCGGAGCCCAGCAGGTCGAGGCTGCGGTGGCCGGGAGCGGCCACTGCACTCCAGTCTGGGTGACAGAGTGAGACTCCAACTCAAAAAAAAAAAAAAAAAAAAATTTCAAAAATTAGATGTGATGACAAAAATTCCTCAAAAAGCAAGAGTTGTCAAACCTGATCCAAGAAGAAATAAAAAAATCTAAATAATTTTTAAATTTATTAAACAATGAAATACCATTCCTAGAAGGAAAACTCCAGGCCCATATGGTTTCCTCAGTAAAATTTTGCAAATATTTAAGGAAGAAATCATATGAATCTCATATAAGCTCTTCTAGAGTAAAGGAAAAAATGAAATACATCCAAACTCGTTTTCAGAGGACAGCTCAATTTTGATACCAAACATGACAAAGATATTATAAGAAGGAATATCATGAACCAATGTCTCTCATAAACATAAATATAAAACTCTTAGATAAAAAAATTGCAAGTCAATTAATGAATGCATAAATATGGATTAACATTCAAATAATTAACCACTATGATTCATTACATTAACAGGAAATAGGAGAAAATTATTTTATACTTTTTGAGAAAAAGTGATGAAGAAAATTTAACATCCATTTAAAAAAAAGCCCTTTTAATAAACAAGAAATAGAAGAGTGCTGCTTTAACTTGAAAAAGTTTTACAGAATCTTACCATAAACATCATACTTAACAGTAAAAAGAAAGAAAAAAATGTGCTCCTGAGATTGGGAATAAGACAAAGATACTCACTTCACAGCTTTTATTATTCAACTTATGCTAGAGACTCTAGCAAGTATGATAAGGCAAGAAGATTACATAACAGGCTTAAAAATTGGAAAAGGAAAAACATTAATTTCATTATTTGATGATGTTATAAGTTTGTACTTAGAAAACTCAAAAGAATCAGCAAACAATTAGAATTAATTTAACTTGGCAAGGTGACTGAATACAAGGTGATATAAAAAAATCTATTTTATTGTCATATCCAAAACAATCAAATGGAATATCAAAATGATAGAATCTATATACTATTCAAATTAATAATTGTATTTAGTAAGATAAAAATAGAAAATTATGAATTAAATTAATCATGGAAGCATTAAAATAGAAGTAAATGTAACAACTTTGTGAAGCCCTCTACATTGTGAACTACAAAACATTATTGAAGACAATTAAAGATCTAAATACATGGAGCAATAAACCATATTTGTAGATTGGAAGGCTCAATATTATAAATATGCCAGTTTCTCCCAAATTTACCAACAGATCCAATACAATCCTAATAAAAATCCCAGCAGGGGTGTGTATATATGTGCCTGTATGTGGAAATTAAAAAGCTGATTTTAAAATGAATACGGAAACGTAAAATGGGCAAGAATGACCAAGACACTCTTGAAGAACAACAAAGTTGGAAGACATAACCAACACCAAGAATCACTATCAACCTGTGGTGATTAAGATAGTGTGACATTGACACAAGAAGAGACATACCAGCCAGTATAAAAGGAGAGAGAATCCATAAACAGTCCTACACATGTCTATTTCCTGGTTTATGACAGTGACACTGCACTACATTAAGGAAAGATGGCCTTTTAATAAATGATGTTGAGCCAACTGAATATCCACATGGAAAAAAAATGTAAATCTTGACTTCTATTTCACCCCATATGCAAAAATCAATTCCAGATGGATTGTAGATGAAACCATGAACAGTAAAACAATAAAGCTTTTGGAAGAATGTCTTCATGAGTATAAGCAAAGATTTCTTAAATGTAACACATAAAATGCTAGTCATAAATGAAAATTTTTGATATATTGGATCACATTAATAATACAAACTTTTGTTCTTGAAAAGGTGCTATTAAGGAAGTGGAAAGGCAAGTCACCGAGTGGAGTTATTTATTTTCAGTACATATATCCCGCAAGGATTCATGTGCATAATAGATAAATATATATTATACACTTTTATATGCATATATCCTACTAGTGAATAAAAAAGCAAAAGAAAAAAAATAGAAAGAAAAAATGAGGAAAAGACTTGAAAAGATAATTACAGAAGATGATATCCAAATGGGGAATAAACATATGAAGATCTGCTCAACTTCATTAGTCATTAGGGACACACCAAAGGACAGCCACAATGCATTACTTCAACATACCCACCAGGATGATTAAAATTAAAAAGACCAGAAAAATCAAGTGCTGGCTGAATCAATTCTATTTCTTGTCATATTGCTGGAGGGTCTTGTAAATTGTAAACTGGCGGTTCTCTTAAATCTGAGCATATGTAGATCCTGTGACAGAAACGTTCCACTTTTAGGTATATGCCCAATAGCAATACAAACACATCTTCACCGTGAACATGGACGAGGATGTTTGTAGAAGTACTATTTTTTGTATCTCAATATTAAAAACAGTCTGAGTGTCCATAAAAAGCTGTTTGATCTGCCTGAGAGTCTTGTTCACATCAAGGTAGAGCAGAAACTGGCAGAGGCCCTTGGCCAGGGAACCTCCAGGGGTCTGAGAGTCTCGAGGGTGACCAGGTAATTGGGTGACACCTGTACACAACACTTGCAGAAGATAGCTTATGATACCTCCAGCACCAGGCACTTCCTTCTCTCTTCCTTCAATCCCATGTGACGTTGTCAAATGAGCCCACATAAGAGGGATGAGAAAATCCTTTTTTTTTTGCCTGAGGCTAAACAAAAAAACACCAAGAAAAACACTTAAGTGACTGGAATATCATAGATTAAACTTAAAAAAAGAAATCTTACTTCTGACTTCCTGTTTTAAAAAATTGTGGTCAAATACACATAACAAAACGGACCATCTTAATCATTTCTAAGTGTATGGTTCAGTATCATTAAATACATACATGTTGTGCTATTGTCACCATAAAACTCTTTTCATCTTGCAAAACTGAAGCTCTGAACCCATTAAACAATAACTCCCCATTTCATCCGCCCCTCAGACCCTGGCAACCATCATCTACTTTCTGTCTCTATGGATTTGACTACTGTAGGTTCCTCATGAATCTACCCAGAAGTGGGATTTGCTAGATCATATGGTAATTCTATTTTTAATTTTTTTGAGAAACCGCCATATTGTTTCCACAGAGGCTGCACCATTTTACATGGAATGTTTTAGATTAATCTTTGAAGTGAAAAGGAAATTCAAGACAGAAGTTAAGTTCAGTTGTAGGAAAACAAAGACAATTACATTTATTTTTCACACCTGTGTTTGTCAACTGAAGAACTGTGTACCTGCTGTACTAGTTTGAATCACAGATTCTGCTTTCTAAAGTTCGATTGTAATAAATCACCCTTTATTTTTTCTAGAGTGCAGAATGCCTAGAAAGATGATTTGCCTGAATTTATGACTTTGCATTCTGTGCCTCAGCCTTACAGAAATACAGGAGTAAGCAGCAGATTTAATGATGGACATGCATGGTTTCTCCTCCTTGACATCATAAGAGGATCGTACACTGCTGCCCAGCCTCTTTCATACTGTTCCTTCCATGGTTTCTATCCCTGTTTTCCTTTCTACCTCTCTCCTCCTCTTCCTTCTCCTGTCTCTGACATGTCACCAATAATATGCCGCTGGCTTCCTCTCCCTCTTCCGCATCATCAGTTCCTGGGCCTCTAAAATTGGGAAGCACTTGGAATGCAGAGGAGGGACTGGGGCCAGAAGCCTCCTGACACAGTCCCCTGTGGCCAAGGAGATGATCTGGGTAGGTGTGTAGGGAAAGACAGGAATGAGATGACTCAGAGGTTCCTGCTAGGGTACCTGATTGTTCTACCGCTTGTGGGAGAAAGCAGGAGGAAGGGTGGGCATGTGGAGGAAGATAATCACTTCAGTCTAGACATGCCGAGCTTGAGCTGCCTGCAGGACATTCAGGTGGCATCTGCTGCTGTCCTACCTTGTCTGCCCGTTCCAATCCCTACTGCCAGCACCCTTATTACCACTCATTAAGAAAGCCAGGCAGCCTGGTTTCTGTTCTCTGTTCCGTACCACCCCGTGATGCTGGATGAATCTTCTCAGGACCCAGCCACAGTCATATCACACACGATCATGAATCAAATGGCACACAGCACACGTTACCACATAGTCATACCACATGCTGTCATGTATCATATGACACACAGTACATGCTACCACACAGTCACATCACATACTACCGTGTATCACATGGAACACAACACACACACTACCACACAGTCAAATCACATGGTGTCATATATTACAGAGCACATGCTACCAAATGCTGTCATGTATAACATGACATACCGCATGCTGTCATGTATCACACACCATGGAGTATATGCTATCACACAGTCATATCATACACTATCACATGGCACACAGCACATGCTCCCACACAATCATATCACATAGCACACATTACCACACAGTCATACCACATGTTGCCATGTATCATACATCATACAGTACATGTAATCACACAATCATGTCACACACTATCATGTATCATGTGGCACACAGAACAAATTACCACACAGTTACAGCACATGCTATCATGTATCGCAGCTCACCACACATGCTGCCACGTCATACCCCATGCTGTCGTGTATCACACATCACACAGTATATGCTACCACCCAGTCACGTCACACTATCATGTTTCACATGGCACACGGTATCCAGTAGCACACAGTCATATCACATGCTATCATGTGTCACATATCACGTAGTACATGCTACCACATAGGAATATCATACCATCATCATATACCACATGCCACATAGTAAATGCTTGTTCTCACTATGTTTTCTTAGATTCTGTATTTGTCTGTTTGGTGTCCTTCACACCAGGGCCAACTGTATTGATTGTGCTTTTTTATTTTCTGTATTTTTGATGCTCTGGCCACTTGGGGGTCTTATAGGTCCAGGGAGAGAATTGCCCTTTCCAGGCAAGCCAATTCTTAGAGACAGAATAGGGCTCCGCCTAGAGCACACTTTTCATGGAAAAATTAAAAAATCCAGAGGCTATTCCCTAAATGCCTCCCTATGTAACTCTCACATGCCAAACCCATATTTCCTAAATCACCCCAGGGCTAGGCATAGAGCCACTAGAGACCACACCCATGCCCCAAAGCCTCTGGAAATATTCAAACCAGCCAGTTCTCAATCTGCTTAGCTTGCCCTGTCTTGTTTTTCCCAAGGAAGTAAGTCCTGATAAAAGATCTGGCCTCTGTCTTCCCCTCACTCCTCTCCTCTCTGCCTCCTGACCAAAATCGGTGCTCTTCCATGACCCTGCATGGGGTGCTGTGCTTCTTGTTTCTATGGGAACTATGAGTACTGGTAAATATTTCTTTCAATGGCACTGACTTCTCTGTGTTGCCATTCAGTCACACCTCTCTCAGTCAAATCCCAGGTATAATTTTAATATAACCCTACCACACAATCAAACCACACACTGTCATATATCACACTTCACATGCTACCACCCAATCATATCACCCCACGATCATTATGTGTCCCAGGTGCACACTGCCACACACTTATCATGTATCATATATATCACACGTCACATGGTACACAAGATCACATAATTGCCACAAGGCAATCACTTAACAACCTTCAAGGATGTTGCTCAACCTACTCTATTAAGTGTGAATTTCCTACCCTGTAATTCCACAGAAGTTAGGATGTTTTTGGTCGCAAGACACAAATCCAGACTTCAAATAACCAGGACACTTAATATTTTTCATACCCAGTTAGGTAGATAACATTAACTCCAATTTAGAGAAGAGGAAACGAGGGCTCGGGAGTGTTAACGGAATTGCCTGGCATGAAAAAGCTGGTAAGTGTTCAAATCATGACTTTTAACCCCATCTACTTTGGAGTCTCCATGCCTACCTTGATCCATATCTGTCTTACTCTGTAATACCTTGTACGTCCTCATTTAAATTATCTTTTGCTTTCTCCGTTTCTTATTCTAAGAGGCTAAGGTGAGGGAGACCTTGTGGAGTGTCAGGATTGACAATTTTTTGATTTTGCTACATGGATCAAAAAGTTATATATAGAGAGATTGTATATCTATGTAAATACTAAAAATTCCATGGCTTAGTTCTCGCCCTTAAGGAGCATCCAGTCTGGTGGAAGAGAAAAGGCATCGAAGTGTAGGTAATCATTGGAGATCCAGAAAGTGGCTTAAGTCTGTAGTTGTATAGAGCAGAAAATTTCATGGCTGGGTAGGACTTTCATAACATAAGGGAAGGAGCATTCAGAGTGAAAGAAATACTATAGCAGGGGCAGGGCCGCAGGAAGTTAGGCAGAAATTAGTGACTATTAACAACGGATTGCCATTCTCTTATTATCTACTCTCTATACCCATCACCTCTCCTCCTTCCTGCTTGCTTGCAAGAAAAGAGGTGTGTCTGGCTAATAGTGCAACTACCCTCCCTTTTTCTTGGGACTTTCCTCTGACCCCTCTACCTCCCATTTTCTCTGCAGTCACAATCTCTTTATCTCTATTAACTCTTTCCCAGCTGCATCTAAACCTCCTTAGCTTCTTCCATCTTAAAAATAAAAATTAAAAACAAGCTTCCACATGCACACCACTTCATCTTTCTCTTCCCTTCCCAGCCCAACTTCTTTACCGAGCAATCTAGATGCTGAATTCCACCCCTCTCCCCTGGCTTCTTGAAGCCCACCTATCCCTGGATTGCCTCTGTCATCCGCATCCTGGTGTCGTTTGGAAGATATTTTTTCTCTTTTCCTCCCTAAATGCCAGCGTTCTCTCTGGTGCTGACTTGGACCCACTGTCACTGTACACTCTGTACCAGATATCACCAATCCCTGCTTTGACCTCCATTGCTGTGCATGCCACATTTGTGTCTTTAGGCCAGAGCTTTCGTCTGCACTTCAAAAAGTTATATATAGAGAGAGTATATTAATGTAAACATTAAAAATCCCATGGTTTAGTTCTTGACTTTTAGGATGTTGCCGCCAACGCTCTCAAACTGAACATGTCCAAAACCAAACGTCTCTCTCTCCACCTAGCCCCATGTCTGCTCCTCAGCCTCTACAAACAGCTCTACTACCCAGTCTAAAATAAATACCTGAACTTAGTACTCAACTTCCCCCTTCCTCTCACCACCCACAGCCAACCAGTGACCACCTCTCATGGATTCTGTCAGACACACATCTCCCCAACAGCTCTCACGATCCCTCTTGCCACCAACCCTGTGAGCCCGCCATGAACTCTCTCTCATCTGGATATTGGAGGCAAGCTTCTAACAGAGATCTGTTTCCAACCTTCCTCTCTTACAGGTCTTTCTTAGCTCTGTAGCCAGAATGAACATTCAAAACTGAAATTCTTCAATGGCCTTTGTTTTCCTGGGTGACCTGACTTTCCTCTCCTGTCTCATCTGGGATCATATGCCTCTCACAAGCTTAGTCCTATTCTTCCACAAGTTCTTTATATCTAGAGTGTGTCATCTGTTTTGCCTCTGAGTTTTTGTAGATGCAGCTCCTGCTTGCCTGCTTCAACCTATACTCTGTCTCCCGAATGCCAAATGTTTTCTTTGACATTCTGAGCCTGGGAAAGGCACCCTTCCTGTCTTCTCTGTGTCATCCTCTACTTCCCTTGCATATTGCATATCTCATGATTTCCCTTGCATACTGCATATCTCATGATTTACCTCTAGACTGTGAGTCCCATAAGGACAAAGGCTGTGATTATCTTCTCAGTTGCTGAGTCCTCTGGTCTAGCATCGTGCTTGGCACACAGCAGACATTCAACTTTCTGTTAAATACATTTTTAAAATTGTGTGCAATGACTCTGACACATTTCTTTTCCTTCTAGGTGAGTTGATGGTGTAAGGAAGCTAAAGATCATGAATTGAAGTCATCAAAAGATGCAACAAACAGAAAAACACTAGTATGAGGAAGCACCTGGGCTTGGAGCTCTGGTCTAGAGTTGAAAACTTTTCACTTAGCGTTATAGACATGTAGACTATTTGAGTTGAAAATGCCATCGACGTCACCCTTGCCCAATCCCCTCATTTTATGGATGAGGAAATTGGCAGCTTATGTTGAAATCTGCAGTGAAACTAAGACAACTCAGGTCTAAATATGCAATGGAACTAAGCTAGTGCCAAGGTCTTTAGGGTGTGATGGCTATACACAATGAAGCCACTCGGCTACTCAAAATCTCATGACTCTTCCCACAGCTGCGATTAGCACCAGGCTCTAGTTCCAGACAGGAAGTCAGCCTGGACACACAGCAGACCCAGCTGCAACGTGGTTCCCACAGCCACCACCGCTGACCACATTTCATTTCCCTCTGTGGACCTGCTCTGAACTCAGAGTACCTGGGAACCTGCTTCATTCTGAAAGAGCCCACATGTAGCCCAGGTGAAATAAATTAATCTACCTACAATTTTTTCTGTCATCCTTCCTTATAAAGACAACATGTTCATCTATCAAACATAGGAGTCTCCTTCCTTTCGGTGCCAAAGGCTAGCACTAAAATCCTTTCTCCTTAATCTCATGCTGTTGCCAGATTTTTAAAAATGATGTTCTTTCCAGATGCCTGTTTATCGTTATCAGATGGTTCTTCCATAAAATATCCAAGTGCGTACACTGCTTTCCTAGGCACTGTTCAAAGCACATAGGACCAGGAGTCCGTGCTGCTCTAGGAGCAAAAACTCTAGAACTCAAAAACCTGGGCCAGTACTGGGAGGTTTTCATTGAACTTACAGGCATGAAAAGAAGGGAGACTACCAGGAAGATAGACACATGTGTGTGGGGTGAGGCTTGGGCAAGGTTTGGGAAGGGAGAGATGCCAGAGAGAGGACCTGGGAAGGCACTATTAACAACAACAACAACAACAAAACAAAAAACATTTTAATTTTTTAGAACAGTTTGCGATTGATAGCAGGGAAGTCACTTTTATGAAAGGACTGAGAACACAGACTCTAAGTTTTCATTTTCCAGACAGGGGCGGGGCGGGTAGCAGGGGGGGTGGAGCCGAGAGAGACATACACCCTGGGGCACCAGGCTATGGGGGGCACAGGAAAAATACTCATCTGACAACACCAGAAGTGCAATGGCAGTGTCTGGGGGAGAGAAGTCACGAAGCCATCACCTGCCGTGGAATCGCTGTCTGTGGCCACTGTGATTAGTGCAGCACAGAGGTCAGCAAAACTGTCATCCGAAGGTCAAATCTGGCCTGTGATCTGCTTTTGTATGACTAGAGAGTTAAGAATGTTTTTTACATATTTAAATGGAGTTTAAAAACAAACAAAAATATGTGGCCAAAAGCATATGTGGACCCTTTACAGAAGAAGTTTGCAGACCTTGGTGTAGAGGACCAGGTGTCTGTGAGGAGTATTCTGTCGGTTATTGCATTGAGAGTATTTCTGTCTAAGGAATTACCTCGAGGTTTTGGGCTCGGATTTTCTCAAGGCTAGGGAAGGACCAGTCCTTGGTCTTGAAGGTGCAGGGGCAGCCCTGCTCCATGGGAACCTACCTGCCAACATTACTCTCATGAGAATGTAAGTGTTATTCTAGTGTCCAAGATTGGCTTTACGAATGCTCTACAAACTCAGGGGGGATTTTTTTTTCAATCAAACAGTATTTTTTAAACTGAAAGACTAATATGTGCACATAATTTTGTTTTTAGAAAAGGAGAACTTACACAATGAAAAGAATCTTTCTTCCCCCCAAAGCTCCCATTTCATAAGAATGACTATCAAGAATTTTTTGTAGCCGGGCTCGGTGGCTCAGCCTGTAATCCCGCGCCTTTGGGAGGCTGAGGTGAGTGGATTGCCTGAGCCCGCGGGTTCGAGACCCGCCTGGGCAGCGAGACGTCATCTCTACAATAAATCAAAAAAATCAGCCGGGCATGGTAACGCATGCCTGTAATTCCAGCTACTTGGAAGGCTGAGTCGGAAGGATCACTGGAGTCCAGCAGGTCGAGGCTGCGGTGGCCGGGAGCGGCCACTGCACTCCAGTTTGGGCGACAGAGTGAGACTCCAACTCAAAAAAAAAAAAAAAAAAGAATTTTTTGTGTATTCTTTGTATGTGTGTGTGTGTTTGTGCTTTTAATTTACAAATAGGACCAAGTTATACCATTGGCTTCTCTCTTGTTTTATTGATCTTTTAAAACTTTGTAATATGATGAGATCTTTTCACACTAGAAAATACCAATCAAGTTCCTTTCTGATATCAGTGTAACATTCCTTTGTCTGAATAAAACGGATTTGAATTTACCATTCTCTTACTAATAAAAGTTAAATCGTCTACAGTGTTTGTTACAAATAGTACTAAATTTTTAAATCTTATACATACAGTTTTGTGTGAATGAGTGATGGCAATTGGAAGATAAATCTCTAGATGTAGAATTGTTGAGTTAAATGGTATGTGAATTTCAGATTGTGATACATACTGAGAAACAGTCCTCCAAGGAAGTCGCACCAATTCGTACTGAAACAGCAAGAAACAGCAAGCTGAGCCTATCATAACCAATTTGGTAGGTGAAAAAGACATGCCATTGTTGTTTTTACTTATGGTTAAAATTATGAATGAAATCAAGCATCTTTTCATATATTTTCAGCTATTGAGAGCTAGTTTAGCCTAATGGTTAAGAAATGTTGGGTGGAGGCACACTGCCTGGGTTGAAATTCTAGATCAATTACTTACTAGTTCTGTTATTTAGGGTAAGCTCCTTAGCGTCTCCATATTTTTAAACTTAAGAGGAAGATGATAGCATTCCTCCTATAGAGTTTGTTGTAAAGATTACTTGAGTAGATGCATGTTAAGCCTTTGGAACAGAAAGAGCTCAGTAACCATGATCAGTCATATTTTATATTTATTTTTATAAGATATGCCAGTTTATGCTTTAGTTAATTGAAATATTGGAGTTTTTCTTTCTTTTTTGTCTCTCTGTCTTTTAATTTTTATTTTAAAATTGTGGGGAATGAAAGGTACCTATGGAAACCTAGAAGATACTTAGCTTATCCTTAGTGTTTTTGCCTCAGTGTAACCATTAGCAAGCATTCAGACGTTCTACTGCAGGACAAACAGCAGCCTATCCCATGCCCCCTAGGCAAATCTCCTTCAGATACAAGACCAGGACAGCCCAACCATTCATGGTTTAGCATAATAATCTCTAGTAAACTTTTAGATTCCTTGTCAAAGCTGAAGATCAAAGATGACTGGCCAAAGTCATAAGAGTTTGTGAGTTGCAAATGTCTGAGTTTGTGAATTGCCAATGTCTAACAAGTCTCTTTCAGGAATC
Organism: Carlito syrichta; assembly: GCF_000164805.1. Taxonomy (NCBI): domain Eukaryota; kingdom Metazoa; phylum Chordata; class Mammalia; order Primates; family Tarsiidae; genus Carlito; species Carlito syrichta. The sequence continues at coordinate 636,860 of NW_007246467.1, forward strand.
ACCCCTCTCTCAGGGTTAACGTAATCAGTCCTCTGAACTACGTGACAAAGATAAACCCCACCATGACAGCAATCATGTGACTAACCCACCCATGTGCCTGCTGTCCATCACCTGACATCATCAGTCCCTGCACTTGCCTGCCCCTTTGTGATGACGTGGAAGCAGACCACCACCCAATCACCTCAATGATCTCCCCCCATCAAGGGGAATGGTTAAAAGGACTCAACCACAAGCAACTGGGGGCCATTGCCTTGCTAGAATCTGGTGTAGCCATGTGCTCTTTGAGCCATGGCTGTTGCCATGCTTCCTGGCTTTGGTTCCCCTCCCGCACCTTGGGGAGGTGAATCTTCTTTCTTCCTTCTCTTACTCTCTCTAACTTACTTTTAAATAAACTTTTCTTTCTTAGCTTTTTTGTGTGTTGCAATTCTTTGCAATCTACTCGGATCTCTGGGTTCTCAGCACACACCTCCGGCTTGCCGGCCCCAGCAGTGCTGTGCCCCTCTCTGCTGTGCCCCTCTCCACCCTCACCTGGTCCGTCCATACCCTAACAGGTACAATTCAGGGTTAGGTATACAACTATTCATTGTGCAGTTACCCTTGTTGGTGAGGTGTGCCCCTACTTCCCCAGGCAGGTATCGACTACTGTCAATCCCACCTCCCCGACTCCCTCCCCACAGTTTCCCGCTACTGTCAATCCTTTTCTTACAGCATTACGGTAATTGTTCAAGGTCCACTTATGAGTGAGAACATGTGATACTCAGCTCTTTGTTTCTGTGAGAGATCACTCAGTATTATAAACTCAAATTCCATCCAGGTTGCTGCAAAGTTCATGATTTTGTTCTACTTTATGTCTGCGCAATATTCCATTGTGTATATGTACCACAGTTTTTTTATCCAGTCCTCTTTTGATGGGCAGCAAGGTTGGTTCCATGTTCTTGCTATTGTAAACAATGCTGCAATAAACACACGTGTGCAGGTATCTTTTTTATAGAGTGATTTGAGTTCTTCCAGGTATATTCCCAGTAGAGGCATTGCGGGGTCATACAGAAGGTCAATTTTCTGGTGTTTTTTATAAAGCTGAGATTTGAATGGTTCTGGTTTAGGCCAGGCAAGACTATCCAGGACAGTATTCTGCTTTGCCCAACATGTCAAGTATTAAGGACAGCATGCATGCTAAAAACTGCAGATAAACAAGGTTTTCTGTGCAGTGGGGACTTAAAATGATCATGAGTACGAGGAGTAAAGCTGAAATGAGATGCTTCAACATTTCAGGAACTAGGCATTATTGATAAATATAACTATAACTATATTTGCCAACTCCATGTCTGGCAAAGGGGTTTCTCTTTCTGACACCTCTCACACCTCATGCACACACACCCCAGAATCCAGACTGCACAAGATGAGGGACTTTATCTATTTTGTCTGCACATTTCATCCCCAAACCTATGCTTGGAATTATGCCTGATGCATAGTGGCCAGGTGATCAGTATTTGTTAAATGAATGTACGAGATGCTAAATCATTACATATTAAGAAAATAAGGTCCTTTGTGAATATGTGCTGCAAATAATTTTTCTCGCTTTTTCATGTTTCTTTGGCTATGTTATTTTTAGTTTTAGTTTTTTCTTCAATGTAAAGGGTTCATAAAAATTCTCCATGGTTAAAGATCTCATTCTCTGATCCATTTTAAATACATTTTACTATAAGGTGTGAGGTAGGGCTCCAACTTCCAGCTTTCTGCCTTGGTGTGGTTTTAAGGACACTTGGATATGCCTCTGTCTGGAATGCTCTCTGCATGCTGGTTGTTCATGAAATCCCACCGTACACATTTTATACTTTTATCTTGAGGCTCTGGTTCAGATTCCTAAGAAGTAGTTTTAACATTGTGGGCTCCCAGACTTTGGTATAAACAAATTCATAAACTATTCTTTAAGTAGTTTTTATGATGATGTAATGATGGGGAAATTATGACTGCACTGGAACACAAGTTGGGGCAGAGAGATAAGGTGGCACCAAAGATCCAAATGTATAGGAAGAGGAAGAGGAAATTCTGAGGATGAGTTTACCTTATTTCACATTAATTCTAGGACTGGTTTCATTTGAAACTCTTCCTTTTAAGATATGTGCGATTTTATTTTGGGTTTTTCTTACCTAATTCAGACATGTCAATTCTGAGCCTCATGCCAAATCTTGAGATCTGGGGAGATTAGGCAGTCCGAAGCTCATGCAAATATTCCTGAGAATTCCTGGAGTATTAAGTTCTTCTGCTTTTAATGCCTTGTCAACTTCAGCTTGTTCACCATTTTTCTGTGGGACACTTCAGATGAACCCCAGTGAAAATACAGATTCTTCTTCATTGTCACTACTCAAAAACCAACAGAAATCTGTGGGGTTAGTGGCATTTACTAAATAGTTTTTCAGGTGAGACTTTCGGTCACCACATTGGCACCATCTTTCTCCCTGTTTTAAACCTTCTGTCTCTGACCATCCCTACCTCTCCACTGTGGTCTAAGACCCTGCAATTTTTCTCCCTCTCTTAAGACCAGTAGCACCAGCAGAAAGGGGAAAGAGAGGGTTGCTTTTAAGTATATGCAGAATTTTTCCAATACAGACAGTTTTATACCCAAGTGAAAATCTGGTGCCAACAGTTAGCTCATACACCTTATAGCATTTACCTTGTGCAGTTGCATCTTGAACAACACAGGTTTGAACTGCATGGGCCCACTTATAGGAGGGTTATTTCATTTCTGCTACCCTTGAGATGAGACAGCTAGACCAACCCTCCTCATCTCCCTCTTTCTCAGTTTACTCGGTGAAGATAATGAAGATGAAGACCTTTATGACAATCTACTTCCACTCAATGAATAGTAAATATATTTCTCTTCTTAATTATTTTTTAGCATTTTCTTTTCTTTTGCTTACTTTATTATAAGAATGCAGTATATTACATATATAACTGATTATACTATGGATGAGGTTTTTGGTCAACAGTAGGATATTGGTAGTCAAGTTTTTGAGGAGTTAAAAGTAATACATGGATTTTGACTGCACAGTGTGTGTGTGTTGGTGGGCAGGGGGTTGGTTCTTCTAATCCTTGCTTTGTTCAAGGGTCAACTGTGCTTTGCATTTTAACAGGTCCATTATTGCTTTCTCTCACCATGTTCCAACTACAACCATACACAGATATCCACATGCACACACTGCTCTCCTGGCTTCTCCTTTATCTCTTATAAAGCAACTTAACAACCAATATTAAAGCCAAGTGTAATAAAATGATTGACAGTCTTCACAACATGACTGAGTTTTTGGTATTTGATTGTCGTATTGTAGTGCAATAGATTAGACATATGGAATCTAGACTAGATGTAGAAATGAGAACTGCTTGCTGGACAGAGCAGGCCCTTAGTGGTCCTTTAATATTTTGGGGCTCTAGGAGAAATTCCAGACTAGCAGATAAAAGGCAAAGGGGATAGTCTAATATTTCCTTTAGCACTGGAGGAGTCTACACAGACTCACAGACACTATGTCACGTAAGTTGGGTAGAGGCCGATAGAGAATCCAGCAATGACACACATGAGTGAATTTGTCTGGGGTTCTCAGCTCATAGGAACTCAGGTATCTGCACTGCCAGTAGGGAAGCATCCATGAAATCTGACAGCAGGAAGTGGGCCCTGCCAATGGGCAGAGCTGCTCCTTGGAAAACAGGACGAAGGATACTGGATAAACGAGTATGGTATGCAGCTGGCTACTAGTACCAGAAAAATGGGAAAAACCTAAATGTATGGTAAACTCAGTCCTGAGTCTCAGGAAAAAGAGATAGCAAACCATGGCCCAGGGGCCAATCCAGCCCACTGCCTATCTTTGTAAATAACGTTATAATGAAGCATAACCACTCATTTGCATATTGTCTCTGGTTGCTTTTGTGCTATAACAGGAGGGTCAAGTAGTTATAACAGAGGCCTACAGCACCTACAATACTTATTATTTTGTTGTTTATAGAAAAAGTTTGCTTAGCCCTGCTCTAGAATGCGAGTTCCCGAGAGTAGAGTCCTGTCCGTTTTGTTTACACGTCTGTTTCCAACACCTACAGTAGTCCCTAGCCCATAGTAGGTACTCAATTGGCATTTGAGACATGAAAGAATGAATGAGCAAACAAACCCCTGAAATCTCTCACTTCCCAAGTTATTTCTGTAAAGAGCAGGATTGGTCTTAGAGACTAAGGGTCCCTCATAACTGTGGAGAGAGCAAGGCTCACAGAGAACAAACTGGAAGCTGAAGATCATTGTGTGGCAAAAAGAGGTTTTCAGAAATTTCTAACTGCTTTACCAGTAGAAACCTCCCCTGTGTGTCTATTTCTAGAAATGAAGCCTAATTTTAAATCTGCAGAATTAGCAGAGCACCCTGATAGTTTTCACTAATGAATTCTAATGGTTAATTATGCTTAGTCTCTTAATGGTTTTCTTTCTCCGTCAGGGCCTTCCATGCTGGTTCTGCTCAGAGGGCACAAAATGATACCTACTGATTGTGTTTCCTAAAACAAAACAAAGCAGAAAAAAGCTTTGAGTTTGCTGCAGGTTTCTTTCCTTTTTTTCATTGATCCTCCTCATTTTCCCTGATAACTAAGAGCTGATCAAGCACGGCGACTGCTGGACATGTTCGGGTTTCAGTTTATTTTATTTTTTATTTTTTTTGAGTTGGAGTTTCACTGTCGCCCAGACTGGAGTGAAATGGCTGCTCCCGGCCACCGCAGCCTCGACCTGCTGGGCTCCGGCGATCCTTCCGCCCCAACCTTCCAAGTAGCTGGAACTACAGGCGCACGCTACCACACTCGCCTAATTTTTTGATTTATTGTAGAGATGAGGTCTCGCCTGCCCAGGCGGATCTCGAACCGGCGGGCTCAGGCAATCCACTCACCTCAGCCTCCCAAAGGCATGGGATTACAGGCTAAGCCACCGAGCCTGGCTGGATTTCAGTTTTTAAATACTCACTGCTGACTTTTCAGAGCTTGGGCTTGGGTGAAGCTTGGTATCAAGTGACACATCCCTCTTCCTCTCCACCCCTCCACCCCCCACCCTCATTCCACCAAACTGTCTAAAGAAAAAAAAAAAGGCCTGGTCTTACGATCTTAGTACACAGGCCTCTAAGAAGAACGTGACAAGGGTATGAAAAGCCTGCCTAAGGCATCAAAACTACTAAGCAAGAATCACCCTGCTGTCTGAAGCCTCCAGAGTGAATGTGTGTTTAAGGAGCTTGTGATCCCATTATTGGCTATCTCCTTCAAGTTTTCCTTCTTAAGGAAAATGGGAGATCTTGCTAAAATTGACAAGTCTTTAAACCCTATAAATATGGTTATCTCTCATCTTATTCAGGCTGCTACAACAGAATACCATAGATTGGGTGGTTTAAACAACAGGAATTTATTTCTCACATTCCAGAGGCTGGAAGTCTGAGATCAGGGTGCTGGCAGATTAAGCGTCTGATAAGGGCCTTTTTCCTGGTTTGTGGTTAGCCATCTGCTCATTGCATTCTTACCTGGTGAGAGTATCTCCCACCTGTCTCTTCTGGTAAAGGTAGTAATCCCATTCATGAGGACAATCTCCTGACCTAATCACTTCCTAGAGGGGCCCCCTCACCAAATACCATCACCTTTTTTCACTTTTCTTTCTTTTTTCTTTCTTTCTTTCTTTCTTTCTTTCTTTCTTTCTTTCTTTCTTTCCTTCTCTTCCTCCTCCTTCTTTTCTCTCCCACTCTCTCTCTTTCCTTCTCTTTCTTTCTTTGAAAGTGAGACTGGCTCTCGCTTAGTTACCCAGGCTAGAGTGCAGTGGCACGATCATAACTCACTGCAGCCTCAAACTCTTGTGCTCAAGTAATCTTCTTGCCTCAGCCTTCTGAAAGGAAGGATGGGATAAAGAGGAAGAAGAGGGGACATGAGGGAGAGAAGGGGAATGAACCTTCTAGAATATCTCTCTCCCTACATTACCTAAGTCAGGGATTAGATTTTCTACCACAAGTAGAATTTTTTTCCGCTTTGCATTCAAAGGAAAGTGTAAACTAAAAAACAAAACAAACAAACAAACAATAAAAAACCTCTTCAATTAATTTTCAATTTAGGGTCATATTTTCAATATTTTACATGGAATATACTATTGTTACCAACAGTTTAACAACACTGTAGAGACCCAGAGTGTTGACAAGCACTCTAGAGAAAAATAATTTTTAGTAACTGGTTTCAGACAAAATTTGCTTTTCTTACCTTTGATTTAGCATTTTCACTTGAGAATTAAAATATGTAATTTTGAACAGAGATACAAAAATCATTTCATGATGTGAACTTTGTAACAATGTCCAGTTTTTTCTGAACAAATATTAGGAGGCGTGTTTCCTGAGGTTCATCTTTTCCAAGAGAGGCAGGGGGAAAATGGAAAGGATTTTTATTGCAAGGAGAAGGATATTATGTGGATGTTTGGGAGAGAACCCTGGCCAGAAGACATAAAGTCACATGTGGAACAGATGAGGACTGAGATTTCTTTTGGGAATTCACCTCTTTATCTCTCTTCAGTTCGTTTTTGGTAATGAGAAAGAAGAGGGGAGGAAGAAAAATGAAAAAAAGAAGAAGAGAGAGGGTGAATAACTAGAATTGGCTGCACGACAGAGTCCTTACAAAGTGTTTAGTACACTGAGAAAAGCTTCATAAGGATCCTCTCACTTCATCTTTACAACTGCCAGTGAGGTAGACATGATGGTCACCTCTCCACTGATGAGGAAACAAAGAGAGGTTAAGAAACGGACTCGAAGACACGCAGCTGGTAAGTGGCAGAGCTGGTACTCAAATTCAGGCAGTCAATTTCCAAATGTGTGTGAGTTGCAACATGGCCACTGCTTCCCTTCGCCCTCCAAATCTCCAACAAGAGGAAGGGAATTTTGAGACATGTGGGTCAACCCTGCCAAGTTAACACATTACAAACTCCCACAAAACGTTAATATTAACTTCTTTATTCAACAGAAGAGAAAATTGGGCCACTATAGGTTAAGCAAACGCGAAAGACAGAAGAGATAAAAAGAGAGAGAAGGAAGAAGAGAGAAGAAAGACACAGACTGAGTCACGGGAAGAGGAAAGAAAGGAAGGAAAAAGAGAGAAACACTGACAAGATAAAGAGAGAAGACAGGAGTGTTTTGCATGCTTGTAACTTAAGAGAAGAGTGGCCAGCCCATTATCTCCTAACCTTGCAAGTGCCCTGGTCAAGGTCCTTGTGGCAGTGGCTTGTCAGCTCCGAGATCACGCTGATTTTTATCTGGAAGCATCTAGTGGTCATGTTGAAATGACGATGCTCCTCTTCTCATTGAAGTGGCATTATTAGATACATCTCTCTAAAAGCACCTACAAAAGGCAATTATTTAGTGCGTACATTTCATCTCTGTTTTGCTCCCAAATTATTACAAACTACGACATCTCAGACCAGACAATGCCCTCATGTAGCTCCATTTAAAAGCAGCTCTGTCTCACTGCATGGTAGTCACAAGACAATGCCCTGTAGTGGAGAAGACATATGTCCTTAAGAAGATTCTTGCAGAAGTTAGACTGTAGCTTGGACGGAACTCTGCCATTTGAAGTCCAAAGGGCAGGCGATGGGACTGGGAAAATGGATGTGAAACGAGGAAGAACTAGGACAAGCTGGAGCCATTAGGATGAACTAGAGCCTTGTGGAATCCAGAGGACAGATTGGAATAAGTATCGGTTCTTAAGAAAAATTAAAAAAAAAAGATTCTGTTGTTTCTCTTCAATCCTTTAGGTATTTGCACATGCCGCCCACTCTCTGAGTGTCCTTTTACCTGTGTTTATCTTTCCTCAGGGAAATCTGCTAGGAGACCTATCACCTTCTCCATTTTCCCAGACTTTGTGTATTCCAAAGTCATGATAACTAGGCAATATTTGGTGACTTCTTTCAAAACTTGACCAAAAAAATGTTTTAAGTGCTGATAGTTTTTATCAATTCAGGAATGAGAATGGGGGAGGGGATGGGTCTCTTGTTAACACAGAAAGAAAACACAGTTTATTAACAATCTATTGGAAACCTGAGTTTGATTAATGCTTTTTTTGGTGTGTAGTAGAAGGCAGCTAAATGAACTTAGGCTGTATTTTTATAATATCTATCATAATAGGGATTATTTTATGAATGACTGTTTCACAGAGCCACCTGGCAGCCACCAAGACAGTCATGCACATGGACTCCAACTCTGTGGCACCCCAGGACTGTGCAGTGCACCACTTGGGCAACTGTAATGGCTATCCTGTATAAATATCTATTGTGCTCTAGATGTGTGCATAGCTCACCCCTGGTCCTCATAACAACTCTGTGGTAGAAATGACATGGTAAAACTCACACAGCGACAGATCTAGGGTTCGAATCAAGGTTTGTCTTATTCCCAAATCCTTGTGCTTTCCTGTATGACAATGGTCACTGCATATTGAGGGTTTCCTGTGTGCCAAGATCTCCTTTAATGACTTTATATCATTGTCTCAGTGACTCTCACAAAGCATTTAGAAAGAGGAAGGATCAGTCAGAGCTCAATCAGAGAAGCAGAACCACCGGAGGGGCACATCTGCTGCAAAGATTTGACCCGATGCAACTGTGGGAGCTGGTTCGGGAGTCTCTACATGGCTTTTGCATCTGTTGTCTCTGCAACTGATGCTGGAGCTTGAAGTCCAAAGGGCAGGCGGTGGGACTGGGGAGATGGATGTGAAATGAGAAAGAACTAGGACAAGCTGGAGCCATTAGGCTGAACTAGAGCCTTGTGGAATCCACAGGACAGATTGGAATCAGTATCAGTTCTTGTTGCTTCTAACGCCTGCTGGTGTGAGTGAGTATCTTTCAGAAGCTAGGGCCTTGCTCATGGAACTATACACACATCTCCAGCCCGGGAGTCAGAGAAGGGCCCAGGGGAACAAGGAGCAGTTGCAGGCCCAGCTGTGGCCTCAGGCCATTGAGATGAGCCAGCAGGTAAGTGGAATGTGTGTGAGTTGCAACTTGGCCACTGCTTCCCTTCACTCTCCAAATCTCCAGCAAGACTCTAACCAGAAACATGGGAGGAAGGGAATTTTGAGACACATGGGTCAACCCTGCCAAGTTAACACATTACAAAACTCCCACAGAAAAGTTAATATTGTCAACAGGAGAGAAAATTGGGCCATTATAGGTTAAGCATCATGGCCAAGGTCGCAGTGTTAGTATACCATTTAGTTGGATTTGAACTCTGGAGAAGCAATACTGGCTTAGCAAGAGAGCTTTCCTTGACTTCAAAATGGCCTAGGAGGCCTGACAGTTGTGGAAGTTGCTGAGAGACTGCCCAGGGCCAGAGAACCTTAGTAGGTGAACTAAAAAAGACAGAGCATGTGGACCTGACAACCTCAGTCACCTCTAGGAGGCAGGGCACACGGCTGGTATCCAAGACATATTGAAATGGGCTGACTGAGAACCAAAGAAAGTCTGCTTCTGTCTAGATTCTCCAAACCTCTAGTGGAAGCTACTGTGCTAAGTAGGGTATTTCTAAACTCAGATATCCCTTAGAAGAAATTGGAGACAGGGTAGATTCTGAGTTGATTGGGTATTCATCCAAAAGCAACCAATGGAAATTAACAATTACTGAGTTGAATCCAGATGTAACTGAGTGTCAAGGTTAAGCTGCTGCCGATTATTTTTCTTTCCCCTCCTCCTCTCCCTCCTCCTCCTCCTCTTCTTCCTCTTCTTATTCTTCTTCAGCAGAGATAGGGATTTGTTTCAACACAGAGAAATAAACCACATTTTGCTTTTGTACCATTCAGTTATGCAGCTCATGTCTGAGAAAAACAATATCCGCTTCAGAAATGGTTAAGAGCAGACGCTGTGGATGATGACTGGGTTTCTTTTTCTCAGCACTTCCCACCCCTTACTAACTGCAGGTGCTTGGGCAAGTCATTCATTCATTCTGTGCCTCAGTTTATTTGTTGGAAGAATCAGGGTAAAAATAGCACCTTGCTTGTTACTGAAAAAATTCAAAGAACTCACCTGTGTGAAGCACTTGCCTGTGTCAGGGAAGGCTGCTGCATCACCTGACTCCGGGGGGCACACTTCCATCATGTTCTGTATGAGTGCTGCCCTCTCGGTGTCAGCAGTCCTGACGTAGTGCCTACAGATAGCCTTAATAATGTGAGTTATTAGTGTAAGCATTATTACTGAGCTTGAGTAATCTCATCAACTCCTGTAGAAAGTCCTCGCCAGGCCTTTCCACCTCTACACCTGGGTGAAGGGTTTGCAGGTACTTGTGGGGTCCCTAGAATGCTGTCTTTGCCTCTCTCAACACACACTGCCCAGGGACATGATTCTGTGCTTGCTTAGTTATCTTACCCACTCTGTGGGGAGCACCTTGAAGGCAAAGATTGCGACTCTGATTTACTTGTCCTCAGGTCAAGGACAGTTTAGAGAAATTGGGTACCTGACTGAGTGAATATAGCTGTCACATAAAGAGTGGGCATATGAGGCCAGGATTCTGACTTTAGATCAACTGACCTTCTTATCACACGTTTCTGGGTTTTGAGTATGGTAGAGAGGTGGATCACCGAGTTGGGACAACCACCGGAGACACGGACCTGAGACAAGTAGTGTATTTGCTTCCTATTGCTGCCATAGCAAATTACTACAAACTTGGTGTCTTAAAACAACATGACTTTATTCTCACCACCGCCCTGGATGTCAGAGGTCAAAAATCAACATGACTGGATTGAAATCAAGGTGTCAGCAGGGCTGAGCTCCCCCTGGAGGCTCTAGGGAAGAATCCATTTCCTGCCTCTTCCAGCATCTGGTGGCTATGTATGCCTTGTCTTGTGGCTGCATTGCTTCAATCTCCAAGGTCCGCGTCTTGAAATCTCTCTCTGCTCTTTCTTCAGGTGAGCTTCTCCTCTGTGAGTAGCAAAATTCCCTCTGCTTTTCTCTTTTAAGGATTTTAATGATTGCCTTTAGGGCTTGTCCAGATAATCCACGACAATTGTCTCATCTCAAAATCCTTAATCACATCTGCAAACAAGCTTCCCCCTCAAAAAGGTAGTGTTTGCAGATTTCAGGAATCAGGACCTGGATCTCTTTGGGGGCCATTGTTCAGTCTACTACAAGTAGTAATGCACATTTTCTGTAAAATTGCATGTCCTTTTTTTTTCCCCTTCAATTTTCAATATAGGAGGAAAAGGTATGGCTCAATTCCCAGGAAATTTCCTGGTATCATGGCATCCTGGAGCCTTAGGTGGGAAAGCCTGTGATTGTGGCATTCCTCCCTAAGAATTAAAACTCTTTAATTCCAATCCATCAGGCAACAAGCATTTTGTGTGTCTCCCATACATATGACATTCACTTGGATGTGTGCTAAGGATGTGTATCATTTATCCTTATGGGTGACATAGGATGAATAATGTGGGGTCTCCATCTTGAGGAAAAGTGGAAGGAAAAACTCAGAGACACATATATGGTAACTCTTCAACAAGTACTTGATTAAAATCCCAAGGTTACCTTGACGTCAAACCGAGTAAGAACTGAATTGAAAAACAGAACTTGGTCCCATTACCAGTACCACCAAAATGGCCCAGTCCTCCCAGGTGAGGCCCATGAGCACTGTGGATGAGGGAGTTAAAGTTGTCTTCAGCAGCTCTCTGAAGAAAATGCAGGTGACAGATCTCGGTTCTTCTTGGCGCTTTTGTTTTTGCTAAACTAGATCTCAAAATAGTGTTTGCACAGGACTGTGGGGACATATCAATTTCTGGATCGCATAGATATTTTTGGATTGCTGCTGACTTAGAAGAGAAACGGGTAATAAATGATTTGGAGTATTTATATCTTTTCAATGTCTTATTTGTAACTTTCCCTGTAATTTTTCTGTTATCTATTTTTAAAGTGAATTTAGAATTAGTTTTGACAATTATTGATGCATATTAAAACCATAGCAGCATAGGTTTTACAGATTTAATAAAACTCCATAAAATGATGACTACTGCATGGAGATTTCAAGTTTAAAATCACACTCCCAAGTAAGCCCCTAGTGGTGTTTCTCGCAGAGGAGATTTTAGTATCGAATGAGTATGTTTTGGTCATATCCACAGAATGGTAGTTTCTAAACATAACTTATTTTGAGACATTCCCTTCTATTGTATACGATTTTCAGTTCATCCCTGCTTCTGTTCACTGAATTTCACTCCGCGGGCACTGCTGCCTAAAAAAGCTATCCTTCATTTACACTGCCTCTCCTCACTTATTCAAAAGCTTCCTCTGATGAATCCCTCACGTCCAAGCAGAACACAGTGGAGCTTTTCAACATGAGAAACCTGCCTTAGGAGTCTTCAGTTCACTATTAAACAACCATCCACTGTGCAAGAATATTTTCCAATTTGTAGCTTAGTACAGCTGACCGGGATTCACAGAGTTGCAACTCGAGACTTAGGATGCTGTTGGGAGGACCCTGAAGGATCATTTGCCCTGGACTGTTGGATACAAATGGCAACCAGGCACAGAGAGAGGAATGAAAGTGGCAGGTGTCTATTAAACAATTTTAAATTTGCATGCTGCTAAGAAACATTATCCGCAATTTAGAAATAAGGCAAAGGATGATTGTGTCCTTTAATGTCATGCATTGCTTAACAGGCCTGCTGAGGGGCCATCTGACTCTCGAGGGGAATGGAACTTAGTTTGCACAATTGATTGGGGTGCAGACGTTTACAATTCTGTGAAATTGATAAGGTGTGAGAAACTTCCTTTCTGATTCTAAGATAAGATAAGCCAGAGGTTATGATCTCACTGCTCTGTGGTACATTCACCATTTGGTATCTAATTTAGCAACCTTATGCTTAGCATTCCTGTATTGCTCACTGAACACAAAAATCCCAATTTTTTATATTCTTCTTTTGAATTATATCGTTTTTCCTGCATTAATGAGTCAAATCAAACTTTGATACCTGCTTACTATATACTGTGTGAAACTGGTGTTAAGATTTTTTGAAAATTATATTTTTACACCACCTCCCAGACCATGCTGCCTATAGTGAGTGATGCCTTAAAAATGTCTATAAATCTCTTAATACCTTTGTGGATGGCTCAATCATGTGGCATTGTGAGTTTGTTAAGAGCATTAAATTATTCAATGTAAACATTTAAAATATTGCACATTTTTTGCATCTCTGTTTTGGCATTTAAAAAAAAAAATCAGGAGTCTCAAAAATGAAAAAGGCATCAATTTCTCTTGACTTCTGAGAAGTTCTGTTGATCATCACCTTCTGTAATATGGCAATAGATGTAAGGAAGTTTCTCCTGGTTGCTAAATTGTCAATGGGATTCTAGAGTCTTATTGAGCATCGAAAAACATTAACACACACACTCCCTTTCTTTCCTGAAATAAGAACTTAAGAAAATCCCAAGGGGAGGGAAACATTTCCCTTTGATTTTGTTTTTTATGTCTCTCTTACAGTCTGAGTACCATTAACACCTGACATCAAAGTCACAGGCCAAAATCCTGACCTTCCTCAAAGGAATTCTAAAGTAAATTACCTTTAAAAAATGACCAGTTATGGCATGGAATTTTGGGAAGCTGGTAGAGATTGTAACCCTGTCTTCTAGGGCTGCCCTTGGAATACCACCTAAGTTCATGCAGTGCACCCCTGTTAGGAATTATAATGATATAACAGCCCTGGACAATCACAAATGCAGCATGTCCAAAGCTGAACTCTTGATGCTTTCTTTCTTGTCTTTTCAATTTCACTCAATGGTACCTATTTTCTTAGGATATACCTTGGAGTCAGCCTTAAAACACCCTTCTCTTCCAATACTATCCAGTCCAGCTCTAAGGACCCTACCATCTAAATCCTACCATCTAAATATTCATGCCTCCCATGTCCACTGACATCAGCTAAAGAAAGACAACATTATTTCTCTCAAAAGACTGTCATGGTTTCCTAAATGACCTACCCACGTCATTGCCTACCTTCCTCCAATTTTGGCAAACATAAATTAATAATAACCTTCCACCTGCTCACTGATCCCTCAGAGTGAAGCCCATCTGTAACATGGCCTTCAAGGCCTTGGATGACTCCTGACCACTTATCTCTCCAGGCTCATTCCCATTCTTCTCTCCTTCTCTCCTTTGAGAGAAGGGTCACAAAGAGAGTGAAGCCCACCAGGCAGTCTTCATGCAAGTGGCATTTCCAAGTCTCCTGCACCAGGCCACTCTCCATCCCCCATAGGAGGATGACTTCAAGGTATTCATAGACCTCCAGGGATCTCTGGAACCCCCTAATGGGAACTAAGGAGGAGTGAGACTTCTTTATAGTCTGCTGAGTACCCTGGAGCACCCCTGGAGCTGACTTTATTGTGTAATTTATTAAGGATGTGTTTGCTACTTCTGTCACTCTCAAGAGAGCTGGGATGGTATCCATCCTGGTCACTGCTGCATACCATACCGGATGCAGAAGCTGACTCTCCAGTTGCAGTGGGAATTCTTAATTTCCTTGACTAGACCAGTCCCTGTACTACCTCAGGGCCTTTTCACCTGCTGCTCCCTCTGCCGAGAATACTCTTGTGTGAACAAAAATATGCCAATCTCTGTAAAATATTTTAAGATGGTTTATTCTGACCAAACTTGAGGACCTAGGCATGGGAACACCCATTCTCAGGAGATCCTGAAATATGCATCCACTGTGGGGTGGCTTGGTTGTGTACATTTTAGGAAGGCAGAGGTTACAAGGAAGCGTAAGTTAATACATGTGAGATTTTCATTGGTTTGGCCCGGAAAGGTGAGACATTTCCAAGTGGAGGTTTGCAAGTCATAGGTGCATTCGAAGATTTCTTGACTAGTAATTTGTAGTTCCTAGCTAGATAAGGAATTTTGGAAATCAGTAGAGAAGATGTTCTGTTCAGATAAGGGGGCAGAAAACTCCAGGTTTGTTCATATATAGATGAAGTCCTATATATGGAGACGCCAGAGAGGAGAGATAAGTGTCCCACAAGGTTCCCGGAGTCTGGGAGGTCCCAAGAGAAGGCTTTACAGGGCCATGAGATACTTTAATTTCCTTCTTTAATCCTTATGTGATGTTATTCCAGAGTCAGATGGGAAAACAGACTTTAGTATATAGGGAAATGGGTAATAAAACCCTGTCTGGTGAGTCCTTATCAGGCAGGACTCTTCAAACCTCTTAGTTAGGAATTTGGAAAAGAGAAAAAAAGGGTCAGGTTTAATACTCACTTACCTCTTTGCCCCCATAGGGATGACTTCCCTGACTCACTTGACTGAGTCAGAACCCCTTGTTACAAGTTCTTATTTCATTCCACATTTCTCCATCAAGCCATTTACCCTCATTGGTAGGGTAGCAGTATTTTAGTATTTGAATATTGGATGTATCATTGAGATGTGGAAATATATTGCTTTTCTTTCCTTTCTTCTTTTTTTGGTGATTGTATAAAAAAGAGTCAGTGTCCCCATCCTGGGTGGGTAAACATATTTTCTGTTGGAAATGATTTAGGAGCAGGTCCGATGGGGACTCAGACTTTTCTGGATAAGAGAGGTTCTCCTGGAAATGACACAGTGGTTTCTGAGCGAAAACATAAATAGCTTGAGAGTAGCAACTAGGGACACCGGGAGGCAGGATTAGGTTGCTGATGAGGAGAGGCTTCTGGGAGGCACTGGGCCAGATTCTGGTTAGTTGACTGTGTGCGAGTCAGCTTCCAGGAGGTGTCTGGCAAGTAGACTGAGAGGAGGGCTACCAGGAGAATGAAGCCCACCAGGTAGTCTTCATGCAAGTGGCATTTCCAAGTCTCCTGCACCCAGGTCACTCTCTATCCCCTATGGGAGAATAGCTTCAAGGTAT
Organism: Carlito syrichta; assembly: GCF_000164805.1. Taxonomy (NCBI): domain Eukaryota; kingdom Metazoa; phylum Chordata; class Mammalia; order Primates; family Tarsiidae; genus Carlito; species Carlito syrichta. The sequence continues at coordinate 652,730 of NW_007246467.1, forward strand.
TCATAGACCTCCAGGGATATCTGGAACCCCCTAATGGGAACTAAGGAGGAGTGAGACTTCTTTACAGTCTGACTGAGCACCCTGAAGCACCCCCGAAGCTGACCCTACTGAGTAATTTATTAAGGATGTGTTTGCTCCCTCTGTGTCTTCCACTTCATCCAGTGGAAAGTCACTCCCAAGAGAGCTGGGATGGTATCCATCCTGGTCACTGCTGTGTACCATACCTGACGCAGAAGCTGGCTCACAATTCTTGCTGAATATCCCGAGAGGTCTCAGTTCATCATCAGAAAAATGGAGAGATTGGATCATGTTAGTGGTTCCTGTGGTGAGTGTAGCCCAGAAGTGCCTCTAAGTATAAATCATCTGACTTAGAACTTCAATATGAATAACAGTTAAAAACAAAATTGCTCTGGCCAAGTTAGAAATTTGTCCCTCAGCATCTCAGTAGACCCCTAACCTACTTCCTCTTTCCTGGGGGCGCTCCTGTGGGCTCCCTGCCACATCCCCTAACAACCCCAGGACTGGATCATCTTCTGTAAGTGAGCCTGCTCTCACAAAACTTTCTAGATACAAAATGCTTTCCCATGTCTTTGTTTTCCCAAATAGATGACCTCAAGAATGCATCATGTTTGAAGACTCTCAAATTAATGTGAGGTGAAAGTGAGCAGAGACAATGGTACACTATAATCGTCTTAAAGATGAGACAATCTTCTTGATGCCCAAGGCTGGAATTTCTGGAGCCAGGCACAACTTCCTTAACACACTGTGATGAGCTGATCTGGGTATTGCAAGCACATAGGAAAAAGTAGCCCATGGCTTTGGGCTGTCGCACACACTCCAGGCGGTCAGAAAAATTCAACCTAGCCAATTCCTCCTTTGTGCAGAGAGGCCTGTCTGGCTTCTTTGATTAGCTATTATATTAAACACTCTGGTCTCATCTTAAATTCCCAGCCCTCTCTGGCTTACATCTCAAGAATAGATGTGATAATTCCGTTCTGCAGGGTCTGGGCTCCGCATGCACACTTCACTGTGTTCTTCAAACTCACTGTCTGCCATGTGTCTAGAGACCCCAAGCACACCCCCATGCCCTCCACCAAGACGCGTCACCACTTTGCTTTCTACCTCTTTTACTTACTCTTAATCACAAGCTTTCAGACTTAGGGGAATATCCCAGCTGCGTAAAGATGACATGGCTTATACTACATTTCCTAACATGCTGGGGCCAGATTTTTAGCATTATGTCAGCCCCTTATGACAGACATGCAAATTAGCTAAGCCCATGATCTGCAAGAAATTAAGGGGAATTAGAGCTAATCACTTGTTGCAGAAGAACAAGTTTTATGGCAAAAATATGACTCGTGGCTATAGAGTGGGCAGTTAGGCCAATGCAATCTTGCCCTAACAGGACTGATAGAGAGCAGGACCAGGGTTCTTAGTTCTAAATTCCATACATGCTTAGAAAGAGGCTCAAATTCTCAAGGATGTAAGAGAAACCTGCCTCTACTTCTTCACAGGCCAAGATCATGATGGTTATGCCTTTAGATCTCAATCTAATGTTTGACGGAGGCCTGTAAAATATCACCTGTGGCTTGTTTTATTGAAAAACAATTATGTTGTTCTACAGATGCCCTCTGAAAATATTTCTGTCTGACAACAGATGTACTTTGATATTTATATGAACAACTTCTACGGACTCCAATTTTTCTGATTAAAAACTATGACTTCCACATTCTTTCAGGAAGGGGAATACTGAGGCTTGTGGCTGGTGGCTTGCAAAGCTAGCCATTGAACTTGCATTTGCCAGTTTCCAAAGGATATGTTTTTGCAATCTTCTGGAATGAGCCATTTCTAAAATCTTTCCTCTACTAAGATCCTATCTCTTTTTATTTTTTCACCTACTTTTACTTCGGCCCATCCACCTACTCCCCAACCCTCTCTTCCTATCACCTCCATATTAAGCAACTTTTTTTATCCATCTGTTCTTATTTTGGAAAGGCAGAAATAGCCATAGAAAAAGAAAAATGGATTAAAGAGAAGGTTGGAATATAAACATAACAGTCTTTATTCTCCATCAATTGCACTAGACATTAGAGGATCCCGTGAGCGTTCCAAACAAGTACCCTCGCCTACATTAGTTAGTCATAAAACAACTTCCTGATTTCCTGTGGGAGCACTACTTTTTGCAAAAATGATATTCCACATTAGATTTCTTTCAGTATGAAAGCTTATTAAATTTGGCTCAAATAATTGGGAAAACACAAAAATGTCCCTGTATTGGGAGAAATGATTTTTTTAAAGCATCTATGAAAAACCGACATACTAAGCAAGTAATAGCATAAACAAGGGACATGTTTGGCCTACTTTAAGAAACAAATATTTAGAGAACTGTGGTATATGAATGGTCTGGTATTAACACGGTACTTTCTAAACATCTGTCATTCATAAAACATACTCAAAGTTTTGCCGTCTCTTGAATCACGTATATTGCTTCATGAATATTTGCTGCATGCCTAGTCTCTAATTTTTATATAAATAAATGTGTTTCTAGAGGAAACTTTATATCACCAGATAAATAAAAAACAAAATTCTGTTCACAAACAAAAGCTACCAGTAAGCATTAGTTCAAAGGAAAAAGTATAAGTTGTCATCTTCTGGCTAGATGTTGTCTACTGATGGCTCCAGCTCTGGGAATTATTTATTTTCTCTCTCTCTTTTTTTCTTAAAGGGAGATTGGCAAGGGCTAGTAAAGTGTTGATCAAATAATAGCTCTTCACTGAGTCTTCCTTCTTAGGGAATAAAAATGTATGAAAAATAGGATAATTTTTTGCTATACAATTTAATATTCTTTAATACACTATGCCTTTAAAACCCAAAATATTCTTTTCTATCACTAATAGTATGCTTTTCTCACCCTGGGAACCCAGTGGATCTCACTCACTCACTCACCCATGTGCTCACTCATATTTTCTCTATAAGCAGGATAATCAGATTGTCTCCTTGTAAATAGATTATTTCTGGTATATTTCTGAACTTGAATGTCACAGAACTTCATTCCTTTAAAATATACCATAATTCAGATCCTCAGTACTTGCAATAACCCTCTGAGACTTCTCTTTCCCTTGAAATCAGCCACATTAGTTTTATGTTTCAGCATAAACATCTAAAGCCAAAGAAATTTTGTTTTCTTTCTTGACACTGTCCTGAACTGTGCTGCCTCATTTAGAAACAAAGTGGGTGAATTCACCATACAATTGCCCTGCATTGTCATGTAATAAATAAATCCCTGGGTTAACTGCAACAATAACCAGAATCTCCCCCAGAATATTCTTCCGGAAGGCTCTCTCATTTACTTTAGAGGCACCCTCACCTAATATAAATGATGAAAGTGGCAGGAACTTGTTGCCAAGCAGATTCTCTGGGGCAACATGGAGAGCCATGAATGACAATTTCTAGAGCAAGCTGTATGAGTGGGATCTCATATTTACAAGGCAAAAATGAAAATGAATCTTCATGCAAGTGTGAAGTAGGGGTGAACTTTTAAGTACTGTTACTCAGATGTGCATATTTTTCTGTAAGCGATTGAATCCTCTTGCTGAATTCCCACTTAGTGAGAAATTTAAACTTACTAATGAATGAATTTTCTGATACCCTGGTCCCTTCCTGTGTATGAGGCACCTGCTTGCCCATGTTTAGCACAATCACTTTGTGGTAACTAGACTCTGGATTCAAAGTTTGAGTTTCCTCCTCCTCATTTTCTTTCCAGGTTCATGTCTAGTGAGGTTATCGCTAGAGGCTCTGGCTGACAATGGGACAATGGGGAAGTGTGACCTCTGAGTGAGAATCTTTGTTTCTCTTATTCTGACCACAACCTTGGTCCCCGCTGAAGTATACTCTAAGGGAAGTTCCAAGAAGTGAAGAATTTGTTTTATTTGAGTCACTGATGATCCTCTGGAACCTGGAACTGTACCAAGCCCACAATTAGTGCGTTAAGAATCACTTTTTGAATGACAAGTGAGTGTAACTGGTTCTTCCTATCCTGCAGATCCCAGAACCTACACTATATTGAGGCCCCAACCTTGGCAGCCCACCCGCCCAGTCCAAGGCCTGTGTCAGGTAGCTGACCTCAAAGAATCTCCCATCATGTCGGGGTCCACACAGAAATTTTCTTCTTCTTAGAAGACTCTGTTCCAGAACCATGGTAAACATGCCTCAAGCAAACAAGAAGCTGGTCACATTCAAGTCAACGCAAGAGAAGGATACGATGGTCCAGAGTGTCTTAACCAACAACATATGTATAAGTAGGGACACAAATTTCATGAATATAGAGAAGGATTTGAAAGAATAAGTACTACGTTATTAGCACTTGTTCCTAAGTTGAAGAGACAGGGATGGCATAGGCTTAGAGCGGAGAGATTATTTGTGTCTTATTGTTATGCATCTTTATTGGTTGATTGGCTACCAGGAACATTGAAACTTTCAAAATCAAAATATTGTTAAGTTGGAAAAGCCTGTTAAGAGTAAAAATAAAAAAAACAAACTGTTTGAGTCTTCTTCAGAGTCATACGTGTGTTTGTGTTTGTGTGAGGGTCACCTGGGGAACTTGTAAGAATGCAAATACTTGGGCCCCAAGTCCAGAATAATTGAAACAGCTTATCCGGGGGCAAGACTCGGGCATTTGCAGTTTTCTGGGTTTCCCATGGACCTCTCATGTACAGTGAGCACTGAACCACACTCCAGCATGAATGACAATCATGTAATGCTCTGTCAAGAATTTCTCCTAGCTGGGCTCCGTGGCTCAGCCTGTAATCCCGCACCTTTTGGAGGCTGAGGTGAGTGGATTGCCTGAGCCTGCGGGTTCAAGACCCGCCTGGGCAGGCGAGACTTCATCTCTACAATAAATCAAAAAAATTAGCTGGGCATGGTAGCGCGCACCTGTAGTTCCAGCTACTTGGAAGGCTGAGGTGGAAGGATCGCCGGAGTCCAGCAGGTCAAGGCTGCAGCGGCCAGGAGCGGCCACTGCACTCCAGTCTGGGCAATAGTGAGACTTCAACTCAAAAAAAAAAAAAATAATTTATCCTGGGGAGGCAAATTCCAGGGAGAAACACTAGGAATAATTCCTGCGACTTTATCTAACTCCTCTACTTTCAAAGAAGGGGCTACAGAAGGTACTCCCTTTGTGCCAATGATAAAAGTTGCCAGAACTGCCCAAGTTCAAGTCATCTATTCACTTGACCAACATGTATTACATACCCCTGGGTGTGGGGCGCACACCCATTGTATGGACTACAGCCTAAATCATAATGGTGTTCATCACAGAGCTTGGGCAGCTATGAGGAGGTGAGGGCATATGCTGAGATGGGTGAGGAGCTGGAAACCACATCTAAGGAATCTTCTGGAACGAGTTTTGAGGCACAAAAATCCAGAGCATGAGCTAGAGGATTGGAGTGATTACAACACAATTCTGTCACTTCATGTGTTCTACAGCCCAACTGAGGAATGTGCAATGAAAAGTGAGGCAAAAATGCAAGAGCCATTTTATCAGAATTTCTATAATATCCCGAAACGGCAAAGTCCCAGCAACACCAATGCCAGCAGCTTGCGGCTTTGAAAATGCAAGCAAGAAGGCATGGTGTGGCTTATGTCATCAAGAGCTGACAAGAGCAGCCCCTTGAAGGAAATCAGCCATTGTGCTGCTGGAGGATGAACGACTCGGACATGGGTTCCTTCAGCGTCGCATCATCACGTGTGCGCTTGCAGCCTCCAGTGCGTCCCAGGACAGGGGACATGGGCATGCTTGCCTGCAGCCTGAAGAGGTAGTCCATGGAGCACACATGAGACCCTGCCAGGGAGCCTTCCAGAAGTGTTTGTCAGGAATTTGAGGTGGGAACGGAGCTAAAAATAAAGTTTGTTTCATCATTAGCTTTATTTAGTCTTGAGCACCCCCCACAAAATTTGCCCCATAAAGCCAACTGCCCTCCAGTTTAGTTGAGGAATGATTGAGGGACTCCAGAAAACAGGGCTGGCAGGCTGAGGGCGTAGAAGGGCTTGGCTGAGACGGTGACAGGAAGTCTGTCTCGGGTGCACGTAGATGCAGGGTTTTGGTGGAAATTGTTTTGTCTCTGTTACAACCCAGCATTCTCCAGGGATATCCCAGAATCCTTGGACAGGTCTTAATCTCTTAAATTCACCAATTAGCTCTCTCTGTACACCCCTTGGGAATTTCTGATTAGTATGTTGTCTGAGAACATAATTGTGGTTTCGTTTGAGTAGAATTTCAAGATACCAACTTGCAGCAACAAGAAAATAATTTGTCACCAACCACACTCCGAATATGAGTTTCAAAGCACCAAATATTTGTGACAAAAACCTAATTTTTCTTCCATGTTCCCCCTCTCCGTGTCTTCCTCCCTCTCTGTCTCCCTCCCTCCCTTCCTCTGTTTCTCTCTCCTTCTCTGTCTTCCTTCATTTTTTTCATTGCAGCTCGTTTGGTCTTTGGTGTTTTTCTTACTTGTGATGGACCATTTTTCTCAAGTTCTATGTCTTCTATCAGCAAGACCCAGGCTAACTTTTAGGGTCTATTTTGTGTCTTCTTTTTTTGCTGTCAAAAAGCAAATGAAATATATGTGATTATGCTCAGAAGGCCAAAGAATCACTCTACTTACTCATTTTTGTGCGTTCTGTAATTTTATGTATTATTCCCTCTAAAGGAAAATTCAAAGGTCAAAGGAAGAACCCAAAGACAGCTACTTGCCTCGCCCCTGGCTCTCCTGCAGCCTGTTGGCCAATCTGACAGCTAAAATAAACAAGAGCATCATTTGTCAAAATATATGTATCATGTAAATCTATTTCAATAACATTCAAGTATATTTGAAACATGTAAACTATGTATTACTAAGGCATACTTAATAATGAATAAATAGTAAAACAGAATTGTAAAAACTGAGGTGTATTTTGCATGTATCATTACAATGTGATCATGTAATTATGCTATTCACAAAATCTTCTGGTAATTTACCAAAGGTATTAATTGATCAGGAAAAAAGAAACGAGTCCTGGAATAAGACTTATAATTAGAGTGTATGATGGGCATTTGCTTTCAATTCATTTTGCGCTTTTCCGGGACCCTTTCTATAACCTCACCCAAGTTGAGCGACATGAGGTCCATCAAGTGGTCCATCACCCAAGTCTTGCTCCTGGTGGGCCTGGCCTTGCCCTGCACTGGGGCCAGTTTTGTGCATGTGGAGAGAAATGGCAAAGAGCAGATCTGAATGCTTTCCCAAAAGCTCGCATTCTCTCCTTGGAGAGGCACTGATGCCCCTCAACTGTGAGTCCTGCCCTCCCATCATGCCTACCTTCCTGAGGAGCCTGGTGAGCCTCACTCGACTGCCATAGTCACAAATTCTGCCTCATTCTCCCTTACACAATGACATGCTCTTCTCTTCAAACATCTATACAAACTGGCTGGGTGCAGTGGCTCACACCTATAATCCCAGCACTTTGGGAGGCCATGTTAGGAAGATTGCTGAGTCCAGGAGCTAGAGACCGGCTTAGGCAATGTAGGGAGAGTTCATCACTACAAAAAATAAAAAAATAAGCAGGGCATGGAGACATATGCTTGGAGTCCCAGCTACCTGGGCGTCTGAGGTGGAAGGACTGCCTGAGCCCAGGGGGTTGAGGTTGCGGTGGGCTGTGATTGTGTCACTGCACTCCAACCTGGGCGAGAGAGTCATGCCCTGACTCATGAACAGCAACAAAAAAAACTAGACAAATGGTAAGGGAAACAAGATAAATCAGTTTACTCTGGCATGGAAACTTAGCACAACTTGCATGGGCCACCAGCTTAAGAGGTGGAGGAAGGTATGAATTCCACCTAAGATTAAGAAACAAAACCCAGAACAATTCCATCCACTGCTCCATCAGACACAGGCATGTGGTGGCCCTTGAAGATGTGGTAACATGTTTGTGGCCTAGTACACATGCTGTGACTGAGAAGTAGACCCAGTAACTATATCCCACCTGTGAAATCTTCTAATAGAAATGAATCTCTTCTAAAGAAGTTTTCTGAGGGAAACCCAACACAGGCATTGATCCACTTGGATATTTTTGCTAAAGGAAGAAACAGAAACGAGAGATAAAGGCTTTCAGAATAACCAAGTGCAAATGATGCAGGGATTTTTAACAAGAGTGTGAGGAGAGGTAAGGGAAGACGAGCCAGGTGTTCCTGGGGCTTGAGCTGAATTATCTCTGTGGTTGGAGAAGGACAAAGGTGTGAAGCTAGGTAAGAGATGTACCCTGAGCTGTGGAATGATGTTGCCATGACAGAGTGACAGCTACATACATCATGGATTCTGGAAGGGGCTGAAAAAGTTCTTAAAATAGAGGGGAGAATTGGTTCAATAGAGGAAAGCCTCCTCTTTTTCCCACCTCAAGCAACCAAGTTACTCTATCTCTAGGGTAAACATGGACACAAAAATATGCATTGAAAACATTGGGTCAGAATGGCTATTATTAAAAAGTCAAAGAACTTCAGAGGTTAGTGCAGTTGTGGAGAAAAGGGAACACTCATTCACTGTTGGTGGCATTGTAAACAAGTTCAACCTTTCTAGAAAGCAGTACGGACATTTCACAAAGAACTAAAAATTGAATTATTTGAACCAGCAATCCCACTACTAGGCATCTACCCAAAGGAAAAACATCATTATATAAAAAGATACCTGCTGGGCTCGGTGGCTCAGCCTGTAATCCCGCGCCTTTGGGAGGCTGAGGTGAGTGGATTGCCTGAGCC
>NW_007246467.1:661625-729402 GCF_000164805.1 Carlito syrichta
AAAAAAAAAAAAAAAAGATACCTGTACTTGTATGTTCACTGTAGCACCATTCACAATAGCAAAGTCACAGAACAAACCTACATGCCCACCAACAATTGACTGAATAAAAAAAATATAAACCACGAATAAAGAATATACATACATGGTATACGTACACTGCAGAATACTACAAAGTCATGATAAAGAATGAAATCATGTCCTTTGCAGCAACATGTAGGGAACTAGAGATCATCATACTAAGTGAACTAAGCAAAACACTGCATATTCTCACTCATATGTGGCAGCTAAATAGCTACAAAGGGGAAAATAATGGATATTTGGGACACCAATAAAGGAGGTGAGAAGGAAGATTAGGGTTCAGAAGTTACTTACTGGGTATAATGTTTACTATCTGAGGAATGAGCCACTTGAAGCCCAGTCTTCACCACTGTACAATATGTCCATGTAACAAACATGCACTTGTATCCCCTGAGTCTAAAATAAAAAAATAATAATAAACCATTAGGTTAAAAAACAGAAAAGTCTCAGAACAGATGAAAGTAGGAACAGACACTAACAGCCCTGCAAACTTGTCGTTGGTAACAAAGCAAACCGAAATGAGCAGATATGCATTGAAACTTAGCGGATGGGACAACTTGAATGTAGAGTGGAGATTCATTGTACTGTATATCCGAGTACTTAAGTAAGATAAACCAAGTGCCATGGATATTACCTGATTTGGGGTGCTGTTTTTGTTTTATATTTTGTACGTGGGAGATACACACGGGGGCTTCATTTGTTCATTCAAAAACTTGTTGCCACAATGCTGCTCCTCCTGATGTCTTTATTTTTTATTTTTTTTGAGATGGAGTCTCACTTTGTCACCCAGACTGGAGTGCAGTGGCCGTTCCCGGCCACCGCAGCCTCGACTGCTGGGCTCCAGCAATCCTTCCGCCTCAGCCTTCCAAGTAGCTGAAACTACAGGTGCGCTACCACACCCAGCTGATTTTTTATTTATTGTAGAGATGAGGTCTCACCAAGTTGCCCAGGCGGGTCTCGAACCCGCGGGCTCAGGCAATCCACTCACCTCAACCTTCCAAGGCACGGGATTACAGGCTGAGCCACCGAGCCTGGCCCTGATGTCTAACAACGATTTTCCTACCTTGAGAGTTTCGAGGACAAACATCTTTGAAACTCCATTTGAGTCTCAATGTCTTGACAGTGAAATCCAGATTTGCCTCCTTTTGTTCTAGTTTCTAGGAATCGGGAGTAAAAAATGTGAGCAAGTCTACATAATCTTTTCCAGGAATGCCCCACAATCTTTCTAAGGCAGGAAAAGGGGAGCCTTTGGGGAAACTACTCAATGAACAACTCAAGAACCCCGGCTGCCCAGCTTCATTGAGCACTTTCTCCTGTGATGTGTCTTAACTCTCCTGATGCCCCAGCTCACATCTATGTTCAATTTCCTTCAAATACGAAGGAAAAATGAACTGAACCAAATGCAATTAAAAAGAGCAGTGTGAAAACCTTGGGCTTAGGACCTACCTGGACAATCTGAATTCTAATCTCAATTATTTTACTCTGAATATAGTGTTCATTATTCCTTGCCTTTTTAATACTTCAGTTGCGTATGTTTATACTCCCCCAGCAATATTATGTTACTGTTGTGCATGTTTTAAACCATATGTATAAAACCATAGTCTAATCTATGTATACTCTTTGTAAATGTCATTTTCTTGCTCAAAATTATGTACATTCTATAAGTTAGAATCTACAGTTTTTTAAACTAATTGTCTTTTTGTAAAATATACTAAGAATATATATAGAATATATTGATTCTTTCCTTACTTGGCATACAGGTTGTTTTCTATTGTTTGCTGTTGCTAACATGAATATTTTGAATATTTTAGCCTTATCTACAAAGGTATATTCTTGGGGGTATATACCTAGAAAGTGGAAGTACCTGGTCTCAAGGTCACATGCACATTCGGTTTTGCTAGATTTGTTTTCCAAAGTGGTTGTGTCCATGTGTATTTGTAACAATGGGGTACAGAGTACATGAATCCAGAAACTACTGTTCTTGAAAAGGCAGTATAGCTCTTCCTCAGCATGAAAAGGGCATTTTATCTAGTTTATAGAGTGACTGTGATGGGAATGAGAAAGAATTAACGTGATTCACTTATTCTGCAAATATTTTGAGCACTGTGATGGACACTATGAGACACCATGATACCTTGTCTAAGAGGATCAACAACAGAGTTCTGCTCTCATGGATCTAACCACCCATACATTTATCAAATGCCTCCTTTGTACAGAGAGTTTATCACCATTATTCTCATTTAATCACCTCAATAATCATTTGAACTAAATATTGCCAACTCCACTTTATAAATGGGGAAACTGAGACTCAGAGCACACACACAACTAAGTAAGAGTCAGAAATGGCTAGGAACCCAGGTGTGACAGCAATGTTCCATCCATTCCCTTGGTTGGTCCTTCCTCACTGGTTGTCTGAAAGCCTCTGCCCAGGCAGAGAAAACCAGGGCACACACTGAGATCCAGGGTGAATGGGAAATGCACAGCCATATGCCTGTCTTTCAGACTGAGAAGGCTGGAGTTCCTCAAGAAGGAAATTGTTCTTTGATACTCTCATATCTGGAAATGTTGTGAAACTCTTGGGAAGAGTTCTTACATCTCCTCCCCTGCTTTATTTCTGTATATTTCAGGAGAACTCGTGTTTGATTGTGGATTGGAAGGAATATCTGGGTTATGGTCTCTAAGAAACCATAGATACTCCTGCTCCACTGAGATATGAAACTGTGCAGGTGTTGAATAACATCAAGTTGTAAAGAGCTGGAGTCTTGAGCTTTTTTTTTTACCTCTTTCTCACAACATCTTGAAAATATTTTCTCTGTGTCAGCTACATATTCTAATCCTAAAAGAAAGATCTCGATACTTGGAATATACAATGTGTCTTTTCTTCCCTCAGCAAGGTGTACAATTAATTCCTTATGTTCTCAAATCAAATGGTGGAACAGGAAGTGTCTCTATGTTCCCCAGAGCTTCCAGGCACACAATAAGCAAGTTTGTCTCTTCATTTTCAGAAGCTATCACAGCACACCCCTGCCTGCAGGAGAATGAGTAACTAGAATTTCCTCCCATTGCTTTCCCAAAGAGAAAGTAAATGAAGTAACCAAGCCATCTGGTTGACCTTCAGCAATCATTTCTCATATCTACAAGTAGACTACAATGGCAAGTAAAGGGTTAGCCAAAGGAATAACATCCTGGGGAAAGGCCAAGTATTCAAAAATTAACCTTTAAAAGGTAAAAGGAATATAGCCTCTTCAGACCTCACCCTCTCTGCCCTCTGCTTCTGTTTTTGCCATCTGACCTGCTGTCCTGGCTCTCACCTCTGACTCATGGTGACAGATGATTTTCATACCTGTCCTCCCTAGAGGAAGGGATAAAGAGGGAATCAATGTCTTGGGGACCTCCCTTTCTCTAAAAGCAAGGCTGTGCCTCTCAGAAGCTGCCTCGAATCATAGAATTCTGGAGAGAGAGTTGGAATTCAAAACACAGTGCTCCCTGGCTCCTGACTCTTCATTCCTACTCGCCTCGCCATCGTGGGGACCTGATTAATTAAAGACAAAGCTGTTATGAAATCAGAGCAGGACACACAAAGTCAACACACTAACTCATGGGAATGGGCAAATTTTTTGCTGCAGAAGTGAGTTGAAGCAAAATCACTCCTTTCCAATATCTTCCTCTCTCCTCCAAAGGTGGTCATGTCCATATGTTCCCAGGACACCTTACATGTAGACTATTAGGTATGAGATGATTTGGAATTAGACAGTGCCACAGAACCTCTGGATGTGAATGTGCATGCAGGAGAGACACCTGGGAGTCTGCATTTTGTGTATCATCATCTTTCCTGTTTCAAGGAACAAATTCTGACCCCACCCCACCCCGCACCCAACCCCAGTCCATGGTCAAGGGGACAGCTTAATTGTCATATCCCTTTAGGTTGTCCTTGAGGATACTTTTTGAATGGATTGAGGAATTCTAACTGAGCTTTTATTTTAGCTTTTAGCATTTCTTTCTGAGGGAAAATTTGGCAGGAGACTTTTTCCTTTAATTAGTGCTTGCACTAATCTTATAACTACTCAGATTTCTCCTTTCTTAGAGTATGAGAGGACAATGTGGAGAAATTAAGACTGTAGTTGGAGTAAAGTTTTAAGGCATAAAACTTCTTTGGATCACTCAAAACATAGAAGGGATTACCTAATTTACCTGTACATGGGTTCTACAATTTTTTCAGGATAATAGTCTAATTTTTTTCAGCTGCCCAGGTTTTTTCAATATGTCAAGTAAGAGCTGTACATATTTCTCATACTATATTTTTTTGCATATAAAGAAAGAATAAATTAATTTCATCGATTACTCTGATGGACACTGGGATACATCGCCAAAGTACCCCCTCAATAAAAGAATTTTTGTCCCCATATGCTGTGATGTAGGTACCTGGCTGGCAACACTTTCAGGAATTCTCATCTGAGGTCACCCAAAGCTGTTCACCTTTCTGTGGTGGTTCACATCCATGTCTAATTAATATGAAATTGGTGGCAATATAAAAGCCTAGCCATCTCAGGCCAGCTCAGGACAACCCTGAAGGATCATTGTAGCTTTAAAGTCCCCATGGGGTTGGCTGAGACTGTCATTGGGTCTACAGTAGCTCAACTTTTTCCTCTGACCAAACATGCCCTAATAAATATCTTGCATGCTCATCTCTGTGACAGTTGGTACCAAAAATGGCCTGGGAAAGCAGGTGCTAATGGGTGTAGAACTGGATCACTCTCTCACTACTAATAATGGAGGCCCACAGCAAGTAGTAGTAAGAGTCCATGCAACTCTTGTTCAAAGTGACCAGAAAATTGCCCAAAATTTCACCAAGTTTGAATTTGAATGGCATTCTTAATCAGATCTATGAAGACTTGGAGAAATTTGAGGAAAGTATCAACTAAAAGACAATGCACCTTGGTGGCTATCGTCAAACTAAAGCTCTGGGAAGGAGGTAAGCTAAGAAAATTAATTTTCATTTGAATATTTAGTGTGAAAGCCATAGACCCTCCTTGCTATTTTACAAAGAGATTCTCATTTCCTGAAGCGGAAGGTGGACAGAGAGAGGGTAGAACCAGGCCTGGGGCTTATTCTCCCGAACGGCCCCATTCCAAAGGTAGGTCAACACCCAGCTCATACCCTAGAGAGACGGACACCTGTATTAGTGGCAGTTCTCCACTGTGTGTCAGACCTGATAATGGGAGAGACTGTAATAGAATTACTCTCACGAATAGCAACGGGGATTGCAAGACCCTGAATTAATAGAGTCCAACTGGGCAGATTAACCATCAGAAGCCACGAGAAATGAATTATAATGCTGAATGGCAAGGTTAGAAGGGCAGTAAGGCCTTACCCGTAGTAAGTTAGGGAGTCGGTTGACAGAATACAGCATGCTCATGGCATAAAAAAGATGGGGAGTCCGCAAGGACATTATTTAGCTTGTACCATTAAAAATATCAGAGATGAGTGATAGTGAGTGGCATCCCACCACACTTGCCATAATCTCTTAATTTCACAAGCAGGTTTCATGTCCTGCCTATACTCGAGGGAGGAGATTTTACAGAGTATGAATATGGGGGACACCCTAGGATATGTCTGCCACACTGGATGACCTGAAAAGCTGCCAGCTTCAAATACCCGTGCTGGGAAAGGGTTTTGTAGTAACTCTGAAAACAGCCCTGATATCTGGTTCATAAATCCCAAGAAACTCTATGGTATTATAGGTAAAGTGCTGAGAAGAGTGATCACGCGAAGTTTGGCAAACCCCAGTGGAATAATCACAACACACACACACACACACACACACACACACACACACACACACACACACACACCTAGGTTCTAAGGCAAGAGCATACAATGAAGAATATACCCATGGAACTGCCTATTATGAATTAAGCTCTTTTAGACTCACCAGTTCATAAGGCCTGGTAAGCTAGATGCCATTCCACCATAAGATGAAAATGGCACATCTTAAGTTGCAGGTGACCGGTTAGAAGACAAAAGTAAGCTTATACAAGCAGGTAGATGTGATCTCCCATTTCATCCATCACCACTGCACCAGCACCTCTTCCTTGGCTCAGACCTCTGGACATCTGGGCCGTGATCAGCTGAGTATGCTTCATAAGTGGATTGGCTCATTATGTGAGTACAAGTCAAAAGACTGATAGTAGTTGAATTATAGAATTATGGTTCTGAAACGCGGAAAGTAATTACAATCCTTTCCAGAGCCACAACCTGTTTATTTGCTGACCCTAAAAAGAGAAGTTACTCAAAGCTGGAATATATACAGACTCCTAGGGAAGTGAAAAATGACGTAACTAGCTCATAAGGGTCTGAAAGAAGAACATTTAGAAGATTGAGAATGAAGATCTCCAGGGTAGCAGCATGTAGGATACACTTATGAGAGTGGCCACAAAATGTGAAGATCTTCGTGCCAAATGTATATCAGTCAGGATCTAGTCAGCGATTTCAACAAACAGAGGGATCAGGCAGTACTTCTAACACCAAGGCCGAGTATCAAATGAAGAAACAAAGTTGGAAAAGGACCTTTCTCAAGACCTAATGGGAGAGAATGTGACTGTGTTCCTTTGGATGGTGAGAAAGTTGACTGAGGTACTAAAGGTCATGACTGAGAGACTGTCTGTTGAGGTGGTGACGAGAGACTCTGGGAAGCCACCTTCTGTGCACAGGTGGACAGGGCCAGTTGCATCATATGTGAGGCCAAGTGCAAAATGAAAATGCAGGACCACTCATTCAAATAGCAGGGGGAAAAAGTACACAGTTTAAGGTACTACAATATAAAGATTTTAAAGTTATTCCTTAAACAACATAAAAGGGGTAATAGTCATGCATGAATAGCAACAAACTAATGAATTATAAAAATTAACACTCTTGGTGCCATTATTTTATATGATAAAATAATAGTAATACTTTATTAATGTCATATCTTGATTGGTCATGAGATTTTTTCTGAACTCCCTTTCTGAAAATCTACAAAAACTTAGCAACTTTTTTTAAAGTTATAATTGAATGCGATGTTAATTGCTCTTGGCAATGTAAGATAGTAAATAATTTTTAATATTGAGAAGGATTTTTCTGCTGATGCAACTTTTCATGGAGCTGTGAAAAGTATGATATGGGCTGTGATAACATTGGGATAAATTTCAGAGAAAGTATTTTGAAATATAAATTATAGTACATCTAGAGCATAATTCTAAATATTTTTTCTAAAAAGATTTAACTCTTTATAGAAATCATTTTTGTTTGACTTAATTTAATTTTAAATGTAAATTTATACAATGGCATTTTAGTGCTTCCTCTGACATTTCCTATAATTTGTGAGTTTGTACAAGAAACCAAAGTCACTTCATGATTTGTATATAACTCAAAATACTTTGTGATATATTCCATTGCTATGTCTTCAATGGCAAGAAGACATTAATTTAAAAATTGCATTTCTTGTCAATAACTGATTCATTGGAAAGTTCACATGAAAAGCACTATTTTTTGTTTCCATTGGGTGCAATATCTTAAAATTTAATTTCTATTTTTAAGCTTGTGGATATTTGCTTGCCAATCCTGCTGGAGGTTTCAAAACCAGAGATTCTAAACTCTTTAGGAATTCTAATAACAATTCAATATGCTTTATTGCAAGGTCCCTGTGAATTCTTTATCTAGTAAAAAATAATTTACTGAAAAAGTTTACTGGTTGAGCATAGGAAATTCCTGTCCTGGTGCTCAGGTCAGAGAGCCAATAACTGTGCTGATGCCACAGGGACCGGCCCCAGGGATAGTGGGCAACCTGGCTTCTCACCACAGTCTCAGCGTTGCATGCATAAAAAGCCTCCTATCTCTTCCAGAGCTGCAGTTACCCCCCACTACTGCTTCTGCTGCTGTTGTTGCTGTCCCAGCAAAGGCTACCTTTTCTGGGTTTACAGAGTCCCAGACTGCCTCGTGTATTCCTGTGTGTGTACCTGGTGGCTAGGTAAACTGCTTAACACTCATGCTGCCTGCTATCTGCTGTGCCTGCAGACCTGAGCTTGTGTAGACTGTCATCTGGTTATCCCCTTCTGCTCAGGGCATGCTCCACTGTCCTATTAAACTTTACCTATAAGGCAGAAGCGCAAATTATAAGCTTATAAAGAAATTCAAGACAGTGTCAACAGAGCATTAAATTAAGCATGGGCCTCTTCTGAGAGTGGAGTACTGTGTGATTGCATTGAAGTGCCCATGAGGCTGACCCGTTGGCAGAACTTACCGAGAAGGTGAACATCACTGGCCATCGCACACGCTGTTGGCTGCCACACTGTTAGAGGAGCAAGCAGTGAAGAGCACACCAGAACCAGGAAGGGAAGCCCCTTTCTCTTTCAACATTCCTCCAATGTGCCTCTGGTACCCTCTACTGACAAAACTTAATATATTGTCAGCTGCGAAAGAGAAAAGTTTATAATGCCCAGCTATACTATCACAAACAGGATAAAGAAGAGAGGATTTGAAGGAATAAGGGGCTGATCTAAGTCACTTTAGAAGTAAGTGGAGTTTTTAAGACTCAGGACAAAAATAACAGCCCATGAGAACTGTACTCTAGTTGATAAAGTTGTTTTCCATGAAGGATATGTGTTAAAAATTCTGAAACCATTCTATATGTACGCTGGAATTGCACAATTAAGTAAATGGATGGTGAAAGCTAGATTTCTCACGACTGTTATAGATAAACAAGGGGAGAAGGCTAGAATATTCCTAGTGATAACATATTAAAGTTGGAGACATCGGTATGAACTCGTCATGTTTGGCTTAATATAGAAACAGATGGTTATATACAGAGATATTTATAGGTATCTATATATACACGCATTAGCATATATGCATATAATATCTCCTTAATCTGTTAGCTAAGAGGTCTCAGAAACAACGACACTCTGATTGCTACAACTACACCTAGAACTCAGGTCTTGGATTGCAACAAAAGGAAGCATGGCTTTTTGAAAAGATGGCTGTTTCTAGGACTAGGGAAGAAAATATGCAAGATGATTTGGAGCATCTGTGGTACCTGAAAGAATGTGCTCAAACAAACAAACACATAAAATCGCACAGTGATGGAGGTATATTAAATGGATCAGGATGACAACTGAAAGGGCTTCAAATGGCCACTGCTAGAGTGATAGGAGAAACAAGATAAGTAAAAAACTAATGAGTTCTTATCCAAAATGTGAAATAAATATCCATGAGTTCACACTTACATAAACGAATGATGGAATAAGTTAATAAATAGAAGTGTCCAATCTCCCATGCAGAGTAATTCTGAATAATTGACACAGCTACTCCATACTCAAGGTGGTAGAACATGAAAAGAGAAGAAATATGAGTAACTCTGCAGTGGAGAAATCTGACAAAGACCACCTCAAGCCGGATGATTAAAGCTAATGTCAATGGTGTTAACATTGATAGAATGTACCTTTTAAAAAATGTGATGAGAATGGCACTTTACCTCTGTGGTCTTCCTCCCAAATGCACATTATCCTAATTTAATCATGATAAAAACTTTAGATAAATCTCAACTGAGGAACATTCTACACAATAACTCACAAGTACGTCTCAAAACCGTCAGAGTCAGCAAAAATAAGGAAAGTCAGAGGAGATATGACAACTAGATGCAATGTGATATTCTGGATGAGATCCTAGAACAGAAAAGAACATTAGGGAAAACCCAAGAAAGTTTGAATAAATTATGGACTTTAGTTAATAATAATGTATCAATTGGCTCACTAATTGTGACACATGTACTGTCTAATGTAAGATGTTAATAATAGGGGTAACTGGATGAGGGATCTGTGGAAATTCTCTGTACGACCTTTCTACTTATTCTGCAAATCTAGAAGTTCTCTCAAATAAAGGTTTACTTTAGAAAGAATGGATTCGAAGCAGAAAAGCAATAACTTGAGAACTGGTACAATATGTTAATGCCCTTCAGAGACTATCCACTTCTGAAAAGGTACTAAACTGCTGTCTTTGTCTAACAGAGTGCCACAGATTTGGTCATTTATAATAAGTAGATATGGATGAGACTCATGGCACAATTTATTCGAGACAAATTTCTCTCAAGCTGTGAGCTTAAACAAGTTATCTACTTCCAAAATACAATGGTGGGACAGGCATAGGATAGACACTTCCATTCCAAAAATGATAACAGGCAAAAATAATAACAATAATAACAGGCCCCAAGTAAGTCCAAAACTCAAAAGAGAAAATAACGTTGTTTTAGAGCTGATGAACAATCCCTTTTAGAGCAGTTAGCACTGTGGTCATCAGGAAAAGATAGGTTTCTCTTCCCCAATGGGGCATAGAAGAATTTGTTTGACGCTCAGTTATCTATTAGGTGCTTCTTGGTATTTCCTTGCTTAATTTTGAATGTAAATAGACAAGCGCATCCTGAGAAGGACACGATGACCAGATGCTCAGGGATGCAAGTCCAAGTCACCACACCAGGCAAACTACTGAAATCAGCAGAGACAGTAATTAAGGTGAAGGAAGATCTAAAAAAGATAATGGAGCAGGAAGATGATAGTATCACTGTATCACTGAGACCAATTACAGTGGCAGAGATTGTCATTTGACCCACAAACCTTTCTCTTCTGGGTATTTTTTTCTTAAGAAGAAAGATCCGCTGGAATCCTGGCAAGCTCTTCTCTGAATATGTCTAAAGTAGTAGTTTCAAGTGGTGAGAGGGGTGGACTGTGGTAGACACAGAGATGTGTGCTTCAAATCCTCCTTCGTTGTGGACTTGTCGCTCTGGCTCCTGGAAATGAAGTAGATAGCTGACTTCACAGATTGCTTCAACTGCCGAAAAGTCACCTTGCTCAAGTTCATGCTGCCTCCTGTGGCAGCTCACATCCATTGACTAATCAGTGTCCAATGACTAGATACCAAACTCTAAGAACTGTGAAAGGCCATTGGCATGACAGAGCTCTCTTTTGGGGGTAGGCTGAGACTGTCATTAGGCCTATGTCACAGCTTTCTTTTTCTTCCTTTTCTTAAGTATTGATCCCAATGGCACTCCTTAATAAACATACTGCATTCTGTTTTCCATTCCAGCATCTGCTTCCCAGGGAACCTAATTTGTGGTAGGTGCTACCAAGTGGCAGGATCTACACTGGGTGACGTACATTTGTCATTTCTGTTATTCTTCATAACAGCTTATGAGATGTCTTGGGTGATGCCTCCTTTTAAGCGTCAGGCCTTGAGCCTCAGAGGTTAATTAGCATGTCCAGGGAGATGTCACTTATAGGTGTGACAGATCCTGAAGGCCATATTTGTTCAGTCTACCATGCTAGCTACAGCTGTTGTGGGAGAAAAGAAATAGACACTAATGACCAGTCCCTCTTATAGACCACACATTGGGTTAGATACTTGTACCTATGCAGCATCATTTAGTTTTCACAGCAAGATAATTAAAGAGTGTCATCTTCACTTTTATGTGTGTCATGTATAAGATGAAGTTTCACAGGGTCAGAGGCAAAAGTTGTTTCTGGAACCCAGACCTGTCTGATTCTAAAGGCAGTGCATTCTCCTCTGGGTCAAGCTGCTTACTCTGTCCAAGATGAAGAGCCATCCACAGAGAACATGAGAAACTGTAGGCCCTGAAGCAGCATTTACCTAAAAGCAGCCCAAACTATGCAACAATCCTTGAAATAACTGCCATAAACATGACAATCTTCTTTCTCAGAGTGAATCGTGGAAATTTTTTCAGAGAGGTCCCCCACCAGCCTTCTAAGTCCTGTAATTACCTATAATTAGGGTGCCTAAATAATTTTTGATCCAAAGTGTGACACTTGGGAGTATCAAGGGACAGTGGGGATAAATTGGGATGACCATGGGCAAACAGAGAGGAATGCTCACCTTAATATTGGGAGTGGGGGGATGTTACTTTTGTTCAGTGATAGTCTACATCCATACTCAGCTGGTGCCTCCAGACAAATCAAAGCATATGGTGGGTTCGCCTGCGTGGTTCTCTGAATGGCCCTGTCTTTAACACATTAACTTTTCCCTAGCAAATTCACCCATAATCCTGGTCTCTTGATCACACAGCAACTTGAGTTCCACTCTGATACAAACACTGCACATTTCCGATTTGTGGAATTGTTTTCCATTAATTAAATGAAGGGGGGAGATGTAGTTATTTTCAACTCTGCACAAATTACTACCCAGTAGAAACTGAATAATGCACTGTAAGTAGTACTTATTCTATTTATTGTGCCATCTATTGATGTGTGTTGGACTTGTTCTATTTTGGAGGCACTGCCATGGTAACTGGGCTCCTGACAAAGGCCTGTGTCAGAGCAGAACTTGAACATGCAGAACTTCAGATAAGTGACAAAATAAAGACTCAACCTCAGTAGGCTCGGAAATAGCAATTTAGGGGATCATGCTTTCCTCTGGGTGTGTATTTCTCCAAGCAGCTGGGAAGCCTTGAGAGGTAGTTCATAAGATTTGCTGGGCATAGAACTAGTCTTGAGCAAAATGGTAGAAGAACATCTGTTTTCACAGTCTCTCAGATTCCCCGATTAACATCTGTGTTCCTGTCTCTTGCTCCATTTTGGTCTTAGGTCAAGCCCACAGTGTTAGGCAGAAAGCACAAGTTGGTTTTCAGCCTTTGGAGAGCCAGGGTGACTTTAGATGACCGGCTTTGAGTCCAGACACCTGAGTCATAACCCTGGCTCTGATCTCCCTTAATGTAGCTAAGGGCCTTTCTCAGGATGAGATGCTGTTCCCCAACTATAAACTTGACTGCAAGTTTATAAACTTGTTATATACAAGGCCCCTTGAGCTCTAATCCTGTATGCCTCTTAAAGTTGGTGCCAAGGGGAAAATGGAGAGGGGTTCTGATTGATTCATCCTTCTCTGGAGAACTAGAAGATCCCAGTGTTCCCATGGGAAGTGGGCATCTACGTTATGTGGACTTAATATAGTCCCTATCTGCCCGCGGGTTCGAGACCCGCCTGGGCAGGTGAGACCTCATCTCTACAATAAATAAAAAAAAAAAAAAATCAGCCGGGCGTGGTAGCACATGCCTGTAATTTCGGCTACTCGGAAGGCTGTGGCAGAAGGATCGCCGGAGCCCAGCAGGTGAGGCTATGGTGGCTGGGAGCTGCCACTGCACTCCAGTCTGGGCGACTGAGTGAGACTCCAACGCAAAAAAAAAAAAAAAAAAAAATATAAAAATATATATATATATATATATATATATATATATATAGTCCCTGTCTGTGGGATTGGGGATACCAGAGAGAAGTCTGCAGGAGCAGACTTCTTAGAAACAGTCTCATCATTTCTACCCAATTTCTCACTTCTGAAGAGTAACAATTAAGCACCAACAGTGACCGGGCCCTACTCTGCCTTCTTCAACTCTCCCTCTGCAATTATTTCCTTCTTATAATCTCTCAGCCTATTAGCCCAGGCTTAATTTAAGCCCTGAGTCAGGCCCAGTACTGGACAGGAGCTCATGTGCCCATAAGTGGTTACGGTCCCCACCCTCGAACTTGGCCTGTGATTCAGAGCCAGGGTGAGAATCATTTGCTTTTTCTTTTTCAGTAGCGTTTTAGCCATTGCTTATGGCTTCATGAGCTAACTGGTTCATGCTTAAATTCCATCTAGAAGCAAGATGGTCACCACCTCTTAGGAGCCTCCTCGGAAAGACTAGAAAGGAACAGCCTGGCAAATCTCTCCATGGCAAGCCAGAAGTCCCAAAGGGAAGGCTGATGGAAATGGTTGCACCTTGCAAACTTCCTGACTTAAAGAAAAACAAAATAGGGCACAGACAGGCAGGAAAGACAATATGGATAAATTGACCTGTTTGTAGGAGAAATAGCCTCTTTTTTAAAAAAATGATTTTATTTTAAAGATGTGGGGTACACTGCCAGGCTCGGTGGCTCAGCCTCTAATCCCGCGCCTTTGGGAGGTTGAGGTGAGTGAATTGCCTGAGCCCGCAGGTTCGAAACCCGCCTGGGCAACTTGGTGAGACCTCATCTCCACAATAAATCAAAACTTAGCTGGGCGTGGTAGCACGTACCTGTAGTTCCAGCTACTTGGAAGGCTGAGGCGGAAGGATCGCCGGAGCCCAGCAGGTCGAGTCTGCGGTGGCCGGGAGCGGCCACTGCACTCCAGTCTGGGTGACAGAGTGAGACTCCAACTCAAAAAAAAAAAAAAGATGTGGGGTACAATTTAGGCTTAGGTATACGAGTGGTAAAGTTTGGGCCTTACCTTTGGTCCCCACTTTACCTGGTTTGAGATCAGATACCCTTATAGCGTGATGTGCCCCACCCTCTCTCTCCTTGCAGTTTCTGGCTACTGCCAATCCCTTTCATATGGTAAATGTTCAGAGTCCACATATGAGTGAGAACATATGGTACTCAGTTCTTTTTTTCTGTGATAAATCACTGAATATTATAGACTCTAAATCCATCCAAGTTACTGTGAAGTCTATAATTTTATTCTTTTTTATGACTGCATAACATTCCATCATGTATATGTACCACATTTTTTTAATCCAGTCTAGAGTCGATGGGCAGCATGGTTGGTTCCATTTTTGCTGTTATAAATAGTGCTGCAATAAACATGCATGTGCAGGTATCTTTTCTGAAGAGTGATTTAAGTTCCTCTGGGCATATTCCCAGAAGGGGGGTTGCTGGATTGTATGGAAGGTCAATTTCTAGTTCTTTTAGGAACTGCCACACTGCTTTCCATAGAGGTTGAACTAGTTTGTGTTCCTACCAATAGTGTAGAAGTGTTCCCTTTCCTCTGCATCCTCACCAGTATCTGTTGTTGTTGTTTTTAATTAATGATGGTCATTCTTACTGGAGTTAGGTGGTATCTCAATGTGGTTTTGATTTGCATTTCTCTAATAATTAATGGGCTGAGCATTTGTTCATGTTTCTGTTGGCTGCTCATATGTCTTCTTTTGAGAAGTGTCTATTCATGTCTTTTGCCCACTTTTTATTTATTTTCTTTTGGAACATTTGAGTTCCTTGTAGATCTTGGATCTCAGGCCTTTGTCAGATATGCAGTTGGCAAATATTTTTTTCTCCCATTTTGTGGATTGTCTTCCCACTCTCTTGACGATTTCTTTTGCTTTGCAGAAGCTTTTCAGTTTGATGAGGTCCCACTTGTCTGTCTTATCTCTTATGGCATGGGCTTTTGGGGTTTTGATCAGGAGTTGGTTGCCTATTCCAATTTCTACAAGGGTGACTCCTGCATTTTCTAAGATTCTTAAAGTTTGTGGTTTTACATTTAGGTCTGTGATCTTTCTGGAGTTTATTTTTGTGTGTGGTGATAGGTAGGAGTCCTGTTTCATTCCTCTGCACATGGTCAGCCATTTTCTCAGCACCATTTACTGAATAGGTTCTCCTCTCCCCAGTGATTATTGTTGGAGACTTTGTCAAGATGAGTTGGTTGAGAAGTTGAGGTTTTGCTTCTGGAATCTCTATTCTGTTCCATTGGTCTATATGTTTGTTCTTGTACCAATAACAGGTTGTTTTGATTATTATAGCCTTATACTAAAGCTTACTATCTGGAAGTGTGATACTTCCTACTTTGTTTCTTTTGCTAAGGATTGTTTTGGCTATTTGTGGACATTTATATTTCCATATGAATTTCTGTATTGTTGAGAGAAACAGTCTCTTAATGGGCTAAAATAAGATTTAAAAGATTATTTTGGAATCACATCTTTTCACCTAAGAAATTCTTTCTTTCTCTTCTTTTTTTTGAGTTGGAGTCTCACTCCATCACCCAGGCTGGAGTACAGTGGCACACTCATGGCCACGCTCACGTCCACCTGCTGGGCTCAGGCGATCTTTCCATCTCAGCTTTCTAAGTAGCCAGAACTACAGGCGTGCACTACCACACCTGGCTGATATTTTGATTTTATTGCAGAGATGTGGTCTTACCCAGTTTCCCAGGCTGTTCTTGAATCCGTGGACTCAGGCGATTCTCCAACCTCAGCCTCCCAAAGTGCTGGGATTACAGGTTTGGGCCACCGTGCATGCTTGATGTCTGAGAGATGGTTGAAAACTTAAGACAGGCTTAGTGCACCCTCCTCTTTTATTCAATCAATGCTCCTGCGACAAAGTACTCAGTCCCACCTCCTCATCCTTGGCACCTCCTCCCCTCCCAAAAGGCATTATAGTCTTTGGCATTCCCATTTTCTCTCCCTTATCCCCAAGCATGAGCCAGAAGGTTTGACCCTCAAGGGTTCTCAAAGTTCAGGGGCCCCTGGGTCAGAAACAGCAGATGTGAATTTTGGATTTCGAGCAGAAACAGCTTTCCTCGGCTCTCTTGCTGTTTCAGTTTTCAATGATAATGAAAATCCCACTCTTTGTCTGATCTTGCCTCTATTTCTCTTCCCTCAAATATCTGTCTGCTACAAACTACAGAAACGACTGTCTCTCCACTCAACCCCTCCTCCCTTGAGATCTTGGGTATTTCCAGTGAGGGCAGTCAGCCATCATGCTAGCTCTCCCTCCCTCATTTAATCAATTCTTTCTCCAGTTTGTCAAACATTCCTCTTGTCAATGACACATTTGCCATAGGAGGTGGGGGGAGCAGAGTTGGAGATTACGGAAGCAGCGGGACAACAGCTGTGGCGTCATACTAGGGAGTCTTTTTAGGCTAAAAGTAAGTTGAGTGAGATGGTCAGTCACTGTGATCGTTTTGATTTTTCTAGAGGGCAGAGTTCACGTCTTAAAAAAACAAAAAGAAAGGAGTTCTTGAGGGTCCATATCTGGGGTGAATATGTGTACAGGTGAGAGGGGTGGCATGGAGGAGGTAGGGACCAGTTTGGACAATTCCCTAATAAACTGACAGAGGAAGACCAAGAGGAGGCTCTGTATTTTTAGAAGTGATGGAACACTTCCGGCCTGTGAAGGCTGGAGATGTTAATTATAGGACCTGTGGATGTCAGCAGAGATTTTTTTTTAAAAAAAACCTAAATGTCTAAAATCCCCCTAAGAATACAGAGCCCGTTTTAGAAATGGCCGTCAAAGACAACAAAAGTGAAATGCGCAAATGCCTTCTACGCAGGGTGGTGCTGGGCAACCAGCTCGCTTTGCAGCATCCCCCCACACTGTTGCTAGGAGACCGAAGGGCTATACTTCCATCATCTCCATACTTGCTGGGAGATTGAGTAATTGGTGTCTGGATGTGCGTTTGCTGCTTCCCAAAATATCTTTTTAAAAAGACGTGAGAGGGATGCGGAGCCAGTAGGTAGGATGATGGAGGGTGGACTGTGTCCCAAGCGGGCAGAGGGTTTCAAAAGCCAAGGCTGAAGCTGAGGATGGGGCGGGGGACCCCTTGGGGGACAGAAATGGGGAGCTGTTGACAGCTTTCCTTGATTCTTTCTCATCCTCCACCTTGTTATTTGGGACTGGTCTCCTTAATGAAATCTAGAAATTTGTGGGACAACTACAACGTGGGGAGCAATGTTGTTGACTTTTCATTCTTACTATTGAAACATGGCAAGGTTAGAAGAAAAATTTTAATTTTACTTTGTAGAATTTAGAATGTATAAATGCACACTCTTTATAGTGCTTGATTATAGGTGTTGAAACCTGTTTTGTGAGGGGGTAGATGAGAAAACAAGGCATGCATGTAGCGGCAAACACACACAAACACACACACACACACACACACACACACACACACACACACACACACACACACGTCCCAGTGATGAAAATAATTGCTTCAGCTGCTGAGAGCCAGTGGAATACACAGTCAGGGCCCAGAACTGTAGGGTCTCTGGAAATCAGGGAACTTGAGGGTATGACTCAGTCCTGCCTCTAACAGCTACATAACTCTTCATGACCCTTCTGTGCCTCGGTTTCCTTATGTGTAACCTGACAGTGCTGAGCTAGTACATCCCTACCATGCACTCCACATCTCCAGCTTTCTTGGAGTCTGTCCCACCTTCTCCCCTGGGTCGAGGGACAATGCCATATCATTTCTTTGCAGAGGTGTTCGGTTCTTTCTTTCCATTAACAAGAAAAATTCAACTGATTGCTGCATTTTACACTTTTTCAAATATCTATTCACATACTTATTGCTGGAAGTCCTGAAGAGTAGATTGGGAAATGGAATGGCTTTTAAATTGTGTTATTTTCTTTTCTTATTACATTTGTCCTACGGTACTTAATATGTTCAATAATCTGATTTTAATAGCATCACTTTTTCTTTTTAACCAGGAGAGGAAGGTGACAGGGAGACAGGAGACTCAGGATATATAGACACCGTAACTAAGAACCTGTGGAGTATTCCTTAAAGTCACTGGCCAAATGGTTGAGTGTTCTGGGATTCTACCAAGAATTAGGAAACGCACCATCTAGTTCCGACACTGTCACTAACTTGTGGGGCAATGACCACACCCTTCCCTGTAAAATGGTTGTTGAAAATAGGGGAGAAGGCTATGCCTTAGTCCTCATAGGAAGGTTAGGAAGGAAAATGCCATAATATATGTAAATGCACTTTGGAATGTAGAAAGGGTGCACAGAATGTACTGCATTCTTTTCCCCGTGTGCCTGGGAAATTTATTCATTTATTCAGAAAGTATTTTTTGAGATGCCGCTGCTGCCAGGAGCTCATTAGGCATGCGTTCACATGGCACACGCACATGGTCAATGTCCTGCATCACCCATCCCGTGCCCACAGTGCTGGGGAAAATGACCTTTTCTCACTATGGAAAACTGCATTCTCAATGGCTGCATCCTCTGAATACTACACATTCCTCTAGGTTGAACCTTTGCACAGTGTGAAGAACGCTCTCAAATCACTCCCACGAGTGTCTGTCTTATTTTGTCTCGAACACTCCCAGTGACACAAACCTCAGACACTTTACTTCCTGTGTTAATGAATGCCAATGCCTAATCATTGTACAAGCAGATGTTCCTTAGGAAAAACAAACAGCATTAAAGCTATCTTTAGGTTAACAAATAGTCCCACCCCCACTCTTGGCTGAGCAGGCAAAATAAGCAATGCCTTTTACCTTTTTTCCTCTCTCATCAGGGATGGCAAGGCTCACCGTGGTGTGGAACATCCAGACTCCTTCATTTTACTTGTTTTTCACAGCACTGAGGAGATTTCGGATGGACCTTGAATACAAGGGGGCTGTAAGGAGCTCTGTTCGTTGTGTTGACACCATGGATAGATTACTTTTCCTGGAGAAGAGGAGGCACACCTTACTCTTAACCTCTCTGATCCCTTCGAAAGTTTTTTTTCCCTTGTGCCAAGAATGGGATGAAGCCTGGAGAACAGGTGAGGGAAAATGAACCGATGCCACTCAAGAGTAACTGGGAATTGCGGGACTGGGTGTCAGCATTACCAGGCAGAGCTTGGTTCCTTGCCCTTTCTTCTGGGTGTCTGGCAAGCATTCCAGAGTTTTCAGTAGAGGGGTGTAAGTGGGAAGAAGAGCACAAGGGAGTCATAAAGAGATGCCAAGTAACAATGAATAAGAGTTATTTTGTTCACTCCCAGGAGATCTGAGCCATGGGCAGTTATTCCAAGGAGGCAGATGTTGGTTCGGCACCAGGAAGTCCTTGCTAAGGAAGCTTTGCAGAATGAAAATGGACTGGGGAGGAGGGAGTTCAAATAAATTCCCTCTCTGGAAGACTGGACCCCCAGCAAGATTAGCCACGGGTTGCTCCCTACTGCCCTTCCAACCCTAAGATCTCGTGAGGCTACTGGAGACCCATAGGAACCATTCTGATCCATATTCACCTCCTCTGCCCATACCCCTATATCTCTAGCTTTGTTAAGTCCAAAGCCAGAAAGGCAGCTATTTGTCTCCAAAATAGTTCTGTCCACAAAGTAAGGAAGTATTAAATAACTTTGCAAAGTGTGTTTTAAAAGTCCACTATAGAAAAGTCCCAGGTCAAGCTGAATTGAACAAAAATAGCTATCATCTTAAAGATGCCACAGATTTTTTTTTTTTTTTAGTTTGGCCATTGCCTCATTTCCAGCAAATGTCGGGGAAAGGTACTCTCCAAGGAACTCTTAATCTCTTAATTCTGAAATTAATGGATTCTTTTTTCAGGGGAAACTACTATGGTAACTCAATTGTACACTTGAAAATAAAAACCTAGTCTTTTCTATTTTAACTCATGGTAACCTTGCTTCTTCTGGAGGCTTATCTGGGATTCCCAAACTGAATCGGAAAGAAAAATGGCTCTGTTTACACGTGTGAACATTTGAAGTCATTTATAGTAAACATTTGCTTTATGGTTTCAAAGCATGGATTAGCTCATTTAAATCTGGAAAACAGTCTCTATGATATAGTTTTTAAATGAGGAATCTAAGGTTTAAGAGAGTTAGACTGACTTTCCTAAAGCTACAGTCCTTGTTTCTAGAGATAGTAGAGTCACTAGTCTACCATCACTACCTTCCTAGCTTTTTGAACTCAGATGTCAAGCTTTCTGGCCTTCATCCAGAAAAGTTTTGTTATATTTCATCAAGCATGTGTATGTGTTCAATTCACTCCATCATTCACTCATTAAAAAATATTGAGGAACACCTATATGTCTGTCAGAAGTCATCCTAGACAGTGAGCTAAAGACATAAAAGATCTGCCTACATAAAGTTTACATTCCAGTTGTAGAAAATGGCCAACAAAAAATTAATAAGTAAAAAATACAATATTGTCATGCAAGCAAGGACAAATGCTTGGATAGTTACAGACAGATGACCTGATGGACGGATCGTGAGTAGCATAATTGAGGGTAAAGGGTCATGGGAGAGGGTTAGTAATTGCTATGTGTATTTTCTTTTGTCCATGACTCTCTGGGATTGCACACAGCAACCTGGTAGGATTGAATAGAGGCTTCTGAAGAGGAATGCTGACCTTGAGGTTCTGGTGCTTTTATGTCACATGAGTAAGGAAGTACTGATCCCTGACCTGCTATGATTAGGGGCTAGGATTTAATAGTAATATGGCAGGGCTTCAACTCCAGCTGGGTCCTGCCAGCTTGGTTTTCATTTCACAGGCTGGGTCCAAGCCTTGCATATTGTAGCAAGCAGCAGCAGGATAAATCAGAATTTATGACTGGAGAACAACCAGTTGTTCTTCTGGCATAATGGGGAGCTGGAGTTCTAGGATTTTAGGTGATCAGGATTGACTGATTGAATGCCTTAAGTACTGGGCCATAACTGATTTCCATGGAGCTTGGCAGGAAACTTATTTCCCGAGAGAACATGTAGTTCGATACTCAACTCCTTGGATACTGATGACCTGATTTTCAAATCTATCTAGTGTTCCGTCTAGCATTCTTGAACTGAAGTTCTAGGCCCTTATCTGTCTGGTTCATTCTCTGAATGTGTTTCTATTCCTCTGGTTGGCATTCTGGGGTGGGGCCCTATCATTCTCTAGAACAATATTTCTCTACTTTAGCTACATGTTGGAAACACCTAAAAACATTGCAAAAAATACTTGTATCTTGGCTCACCTCAGACTAATAGAAACTAATTTTTTCAGGATAAAGCTTTAACTTCTGTATCTTTAAAAGTTTCCCCAAGTAATTCTGATCCACAGTTAAAGCTGAAAAGAACTATTCTAATATTCATCTTTCCAGAAAAATAAGACTATGTGAAGAGAACCTTCATTTCAAATTAGGGAAGGACGTTTTAAGATTTCTAGGGAAGATGGAAGACAGAACAGGTTTGCAAAGTCTTCCATCTTGTTTTGAACACATACACATGCTTGATGAAATATAACAAAACTTTTTTTAAAAGAAAAAAATCTCTACGTACCAAATGAAACTAAAACTCAATGTCTTGAGGGTAAAACCTTGTGACACAAAGCGATCTTAAGAGTAGATAGACGGTTTTATGGCTAGAGTCATAATACCTAATGGATTAGGTATAGGACTGTGATTGTTATATAAATCCAGGATTTCCCATCAGTGAAGAAGGACTATAAAAACTTCATTCATCTGCTCAGGAATTTCAGTAAGAAGCAGAATGGTCTCCGGGGACTGGGCTATGAGTATATTTTGAGAGCCCCCAGCAAAATTGGGATTCTAGTACTGATGCAGCTAGTAATTCTGCCTTAACAGGAAGTGAATTGGAGCTGGATGTCATTGATTGCAGTCTGGCTTCCATGGATATTTCTTTTACCTGGCGGATGGCCTAATGCCTAGTTGTGCAATCAATGACCAAAGGGTCTGTCAACTGTGAAACTAGTTTACACTGGCAGATGCCCTTGTGGTTCTTGTCTGACCATGCCCAGTTTATACCTGCCTTTCCATTGCTCTGGTCCGGGAAGCCTGACCTAATGTTCTTCTTGGCATCCTGAGGAAAGTTCAGCCTGGGATAGACCCTAGTTTTTCAGACGGAAGGCAAACATTCAGTATACCACCACAATGGAAAACAAGTTCAAAGATTTCTCCTTACAGATCCTGGACAAGGAGAGCAGTCCTCCATCTCTGGGTCTCATGAGGCAGAAATGAAGAGTCAGGCAGAGAAAAAGCACATATGGCAACTAGCAGCATATATAAGGGGATAGGGTGTGGGGTGCTTTAAGGTCATGGGCAAATGTGTGACTGGGAAGTGGGAAACCAGTCTGCTAAGCAGGAGAGCTGCCTCTAGGTTTTTGTCTCTGTCCACCAGTTTGAGCCATTTGGGTGTGGTGTAGAACTGGAAACTGTGTCAAGGGTGACTGAGTCCTGCTTCTGGTCTGAGAAAGTTAAACTTGTATTCAAAATGAATGCTGCGGTGACATAAAGTTGAATTCACTCCAGAGTGGAATTACAGTCACCCTCAAGAGATCAGAAATACCAAACTGCACCATGCATGAGTGTAGGCCCAAATCCACACTACTCTGTATCTTGTGGTTCTGTGCTGATACAGAACAAAAACAGACCTGGAATAATTCAAACCTGTAACACCCTGGGAGAGCTACTATTTGGGGGGCTACTATTTTGGGGGGCTACTATTAAGCCTACTGCAATATCTATCTAGTGAGAATAGAGCAACATGATGGAGACTTTAAAAGAGTTTAAAACGTTCAAAGAGATATAGGTAGGATATGAATCTACAAGGCATTATAAAAAAACTAAGACGTTATGTAAAAAGACTAGGTGATTTCGAAAAAGAACCAAATAGAAATTCCAAGAAAAATAGAATAAATGAGAGATAAGCTCAACAAATCAAACAGCACAATAAACACAACTCATGGGAGAATGAGAGGTCTGAAAGGCTTGTCTGAGGAAAAATTCCTAAATGTTACAAAGACAAATAACAACAAGAGAGAAGACATGAAGGAGAGAATGAGAAGCTCCTATGTGGATCTACCCCAAAATCTAAAAGGAAAAAAAGCATAGTATGTCTTTGAGCACTGTATCCAAGAGAGAATGGAGAGATGAAACTGTACTAAAGAATGACACAGATCCTAAGATTG
Organism: Carlito syrichta; assembly: GCF_000164805.1. Lineage (NCBI taxonomy): Eukaryota > Metazoa > Chordata > Mammalia > Primates > Tarsiidae > Carlito > Carlito syrichta. Next base: position 685,156 of record NW_007246467.1, read on the forward strand.
GGACTAAGTCCCACATGAATATAAAAAAAAAAGTATCTATATTTACACATGTTGTGATGAAACTGAATAATATGAAAGACAAAGAGAAAAACTGAAATGATGCTAGAAAGAAATGATGGTGATTTAAAAAGGAATGAAAGTCTTTAAATCTAGAAAACCATTTTTTTTTTCAGTTCCGGGAAATGTTTTTGAATTATTTTGTTGATTTATTTTTCTTTTATGAAAAGAAGACTTTTCATAACCGACACAAGATGCCAAACAATGAAAATAATATTCCCAAAGGCTGGATAAAAATGATTGTCTAACTAGTATTCCATTTTCTTTTCTTTTCTTTTTTTTTGAGTTGGAGTCTCACTCGGTTGCCCAGACTGGAGTGCAGTGGCCGCTCCCGGCCACCGCAGCCTCGACCTGCTGGGCTCCGGTGATCCTTCCGCCTCAGCCTTCCGAGTAGCCGGAATTACAGGCGTGCGCTACCACGCCCGGCTGATAGTATTCCATTTTCAGCTATATTATTATTCAAAAGTATGGTGGGAGGAGTTTTCGTTGTGAAGAAAAACTAAGGGTTTTCTACTCACACACCCTTACTGAAGAATTAACAAAGATTTCGAAGGGAAAAAAACTGATACTGAAAAGAGACTAACAGGAAAGAATATTTTGTTTATGGATTTATGGAAGGCTTCTTAAGAAAATGATATTATGAAATCCGAAAGATAAAAAAGATCAGTGAGTTGAAAAGTTGGAACAATAGCTTTTCTGGAAGAGGAAGTGGAATATGCAAAATCTTGAAGGGTGAAAAGGTATTGGAGTATAGGTGAAAGAGGCATATATAATGTGAAAAGAGGTTTCAGAAGTTTTTAAGAGCAATATATTTTGTTACCCTGTAGGTCATAACAGGGAATTTAACTTTTAGTTTAAGTCAAATGAAAAATCATTTTAACACACTCAAAAATAAGAATGACAGAAAATACATCTTTAAAAAGTTCTTCTAGAAAATAGAAGTAAGAATTAGAGGTCTAGTACAAGAAGGAGGTCTAATATTTAAATAGGATTTACTGAAAGAGAAAAATAAATCAACAAAATAATTGAAGAACATTTCCCGGAACTGAAAAAAAAAAAAAGATTTTCTAGATTTAAAAGGTTCACTGAAGTATCTAGCACAGTGAATGAATGTAACCCTAAGACACACCTTTATAAAATTTCAGAATATGAAGGATGAAGAGAAGATCTTTGCAGTTTCCAGGCAGAAAAATGGATCACATAAAAAAATTGATAATCAAGAAACTTTGGATCTCTCAGCAGCCACACTGGAAGTTAGAAGACAATCAACATATACCTTCAAAAATTCAAAGAAAGATTTTAGCCTAATAGTCTATATTTAATCAAACTATCAATTAAGTTTGGGAGTACAACAAAAGCATTTTCAGACGCAACAAATCTCCAAAATTTTTCTCTTGTATTCCTTTTCTTAGAAAACTATTGGAGGATGTGCTCCACCAAAATCAAGAGGCAAACTAAGGTAAAGAAGACATAGTATAGAGGAAAAAGGAAGGAGAGACAATGCAGGATTGAGGAGCCAAACCCCAAGCTCTGGAGAAGAAAGGTACCAGGTGATAGCTGTGCAACAGGTTTGGAGGTCACCTGTCCAGATTGGATCAGACGAGAGTGCTATAGGAGACACTGCCCAGGCAGAATAAATGGATAAAGTATATATGATACATTTGAATGTCTTGAGAGATTTAGACAAATAGCCAAGAGTCTGAATTCGAATTAATGATATTTAGAAAACTAAGCAAGGAAACAAACAAAAAACTGTTATTAATACTTGAGAAAACAAAATAATATGCAGAAAAGGAAAATAATCATGGTTCACCATATGCCTCAGCTCCAAATAGTATTTTTGTTGTCATCATAATGTTAAAGCTGAGTAATGATTTAAACTTGTATTCTAGGAGGAGATCTGAGGAAAACAAAAGGGTTGAGAGGAGCATGGGGAGAAGTGACAGAGTTCCCCAAGCCTGAAGATATTGCTGGGTGTGGAGTTTTCAAATTGCTCTGAAGAGAGGTGAACTTTGTAGGGAATGGCTGCAGTATGACAGAATGTCCTAGACACTAGGATCCCAGTTGTGTTACCAGAGCTACTGAATCATGATGGACAGTAAATTAGAGACCCTTCTTATATTTCCAAGGTATCAATGAGCTTTGGGATCCATGTGCCGCCCTAGGAAAGGGAGGCACACAAAGAGATGGCGGATACTGATTTTGCTCCTGTGGGATGTGGGCTGGAGTCAGATACAGTCTAACTTGAAGGAAATGAAGCCAGTGACATTTTGCACACTTGGGTTTAGTCGTTAAAAATCTATATCTACTACAGGAGATAAGGGTGTGGCTGTCCTTACAGAGATTGTTATACTGTCTGTGTGACAATTAGCTTTAAAATCTGCGTCTACAATGGAATATTGCGCAGCCATAAAAAAGAACAAAATCATGAATTTCGCAGCAACCTGGGTGGAATTAGAGTTTATAATACTGAGTGATCGCTCACAGAAACAAAGATCTGAGTATCACATGTTCTCACTCATAAGTGGACCTTGAACAACTACCGTAATACTATAAGAAAAGGATTGACAGTGGCAGGAAACTATGGGGGGAGGGCAGGGAGGGGAAGAGAGGTGGGATTAACGGTAATCAATATCTGTCTGGGGGTGGGAGGGGGCACACCTTATCAACAAGGGTACCTGCGCAATGCATATTTGTATACCTAACCCTTTAAAATAAAAAATATGTAGGAAAAAAAAAATCTGTGTCTATAGTGCAATGTGCACGTATGCATTAAATTTAGCCCGTGCCCCAGAGGTGATCAACGTAAGCAGGCCTACATGAGAAGTGACTTCAGTGGTTAATTGATATTTAAAATGTTGTTACCAATACCAGAGGGTTTGCTAATTAACATAAAAGATATTACAGATTTTTGTTTTGTTTTGGGGGTATTTTTCTTGTGTGTGTGGAAAGAACTGATTCTAAAGACTGAGGGTTTGAAGTGTTGTATGGGTGCTGTCATTCCTGCATAAGGGAGGGAAGAATGTGGCAAGCCCAGCTCTCTAATGCCAAGAGTGTGGCTTTCAGTGGCCAGAGCTCTCTGGGTTTCTGTCCCCTGATCTGAAGAGGGGCGGGTTTGGTCCTGGTATTAGCCCATCCTTGCATCTGCTTTTAGGAGTAACTTCCATACAAAGATATGGAGGGCAGTTCTTGGTCTGCAGAGCAGGTGTGGAGTCTGGAAAATAAATCATTGCTTGTTTGGAAGACTTTGGTCTGAGCCTTGCTTTCACTGTAAAAAACCACCTGTTGATGGAAGAAGGGGAACGGGAACTTTAGGCCCCATGTATAGCTCTAACCATGAGGGGCTGCCAAAGAAGCTGACATCAGACAAATGTCCAAATTGGAGGAGTGTGTATGCAAGAGAGGTGTTCCTAAATCCCAGTTCTGACATCACCCCTTTTCTTGCCCCAGAACCCCATTGCTAGGTAGCTCTCCCCACCTGCAGACTCATTCTCCCTGAGACTGATGGGTGAGGGAGAGGTGGGCTTAGTAGTACTGTGCCCTAGGACAGCACCAGAAAGATTTCGTGGTAGCTCTGGCTTGACTTTGGGCTTCAGCTTAGTGGCCAAATTCTTACCCTCTCCCTAATGATCAAAGTCCTGCCTCTCACCCCAGGCCCAATTTCCTAGAGACTGTCTAGTCTCCTCGAACTTGAATCTTGGCTTTAGCTCCTAGAACCTCATTCCCACAAGGCTGGGCCACTCAACTGTTTTATACCAGTCTCTGGGGGTCTAGAGCCCAGATCCTGAACCCTAAGTCATATGAGCAACCCAGACCCTAAATGCAGAGCTTCCTTATGCCAGCCAGGTGCCTACATTTCTGCCTATTGCCTGGAGCTCAATCTTCTGCATTCTTCAAACTCACAGAGTTATTAGAGGAGTAAATGAGTTAATATATGAAACTCTTTGGCAAATAGTAAACATTATATTTATCCGTCAATTTTTTTTTTAACGCAGGTTTTTGGCAACTTTCTGTGCTCTCAGTGCCTAGGTTTTCTCATCTGTAAACTGAGTATAATAAAAGTACTATTTCCTGAGATAGACATAAGGATTGGATGAGTTAAAACACTATCATAGGTTCACCTCCTAATGCCAGAACCTGTGAATATTAACTTATATGGCAAAATATGGTTAAGTTCAGGATCTTGAGAGAAGGAGCTTATCCTGGATGAACTAGTGAGCCCTAAATGCAATTACAATGTGTGCTTATGAAATAGATACCCAGAGGAGAAGGCACATGAAGGAGATGAGGAGGTGCTGTGATCAGGGAGGCAGAGATTAGAGTGATGTGGCCACAAGCCAAGGAGTGTCTAGAGCTACCAAAGACTGGAACAGATAAGGAACAAATTCTCCCATAGAAACGCAGCCCTGTAAATATCCTACTTTTAGACTTCTGGCCTCCAGAACTGGGAGAGATTAAACTTCTGCTGTCCTAACCCATTTAGTTTGTGGTAATGTGTTACAGCAGCCACCAGAATCTGATACACATACATAACACTCCTGGTAGAGAGTAAGCATTCACTTTGTTAGTTGATTTATTTTAAAAGTACATGGGTTCTATGAAGGTGACTAATAGTAATACTTTAGAAGTGTTTTTCTTATCTAAGAAATTAGGTATTCTCAAGGATGTGTGGAAGGGGGTGTTTTGGAAAGGGAAGGCTAGGTCTGATATATAAGAAAGTGAGAGCTCTGGAACACTTAACTTCAGATTTGGAATTTTAATTGTACCAATGATAGGGATATAAAAATGTAGTCTGGTGAAAGTCAGGATTTTTAGTCTGAATTGGGTCACAGCTGGCCAAGTCATTAGTGGTTAAACTTTCCTCCTTTCCAGTCTCTTTGAGTGGGATATATACTTTGATCGCCCAGGGACATAGAATCCTATTTGGATTTTTAGACCAGTTGTTTCGCCCCTTATACAGCATTGACCTCCCAAGTCCCTGCTGAGTTTGAACTGGATCGTATTTTTTTTTTAACTCAAGGAAAACATACCTGCAACACTGAGAGGAGGTATTCAAGAGGCAGTTTTTGAGGAGTTTGGGTTTTGAACATTCCACTACCAAACCCGATTTTCCTGAAGCTTAGGGTATGAGTGTTGCCCAGATGCTGCTGTGCCTCTCAGAGGGTCAAGGAGAAGGGATCAGATTCTGGGAAATTTAACTGCAAAGTACTGGGAAGCAAGAGTGTGGGCCGACTACTCTGATGGTGAGGAAGACGGGCTACAGGATCCCTGCCAAGACACCCTTATTTTGTCTTCCCCCACAGTGATTTCAGAGACACCAGTGCACAGAGAGACTGAGAGAGTGTGGCATCTTCAGTTCAGTTACTTCTGCTCTTGAGTCATTCAGATCCTCAAAGATGCTCCAACCGCAAAAGGATGTCACAATACATATTTCTCTTGGGAGATTTCTTAGGTCTGATCTTGTAGAAACCATGGTGATTCCATCTTCTTGCTCTGTGCTGGCCAACATGGTAGCCACTAGTCACATGTAGCTTTTTAAAATGTAAGGTAATTGAAATTAAATAAATTCCAAATTCAGTTCTTTAGTCACTCTGTCCACATTTCAAGTGTCCACTAGCCACATGTGGGTAGAGGCTACCAGATGGAACAGTACAGATCAAACATTTATATCATTGCAGAAAGTAAAACAATGGGCAGTGATATTCTAGTTATCCAAGATATAAGTTGACAGTATCAGATTTATGGAGCAGTCAGCCAGGGAAATTGTACCTATAGCCAAATGCTCTCATTACCATCAGCTAATGAGTACTGCAGGCATCTGCAGTGACCCTATTTAAAAATACACACATAAGTGTGGCGGCCCAGGTACTAAGAAGGTTGAGGCAGGAGGATCACTTGAGCTCAGGAGTTCGTGGTTACAGGGCACTATGATTGTGCTTGTGGATAGCCACTGCATCCTAGTCTGGGCAACACAGCGAAACCTCACCTCTAAACAAAAACAAGACCCCCAAATATGCATATCTACATAATAGAAAAAACAACACACCATGGTTTGTGGCAATTCTATACATTTTAAAAAAGTAATCATCATGTCACTTTTAGTCTCTCTTTTGGAGGATGTTATTTATTGTAAGACATCATTTTTATTAAATACACTGTAGTACAAGAGACTTTCCATGTCAGGTTGAGAGAAGCTGGTCACATGATTTACAAACAAAACTTTTTTTTTTTTAACACTGTATTCAGGTGTCACTTTGAAGTCAGCCAAGATGCAGTGGGTCTTAGTAAAGCAATGAACTCAAAACAGATTGCAAAACAAGAACCGGTAAGTATTGGCACAGAGACGTCACATTAAAAGGAAAATAAACCAAATGAAAAGATAGAGAGTTCCAAATACCAGGTCACAATTGAAGGGGAAATAGATCCGCAGAGAGATATTGAAATATGTGTGTATACGGCCCGGATATATACAAACATCTCTCCAGATACAGAAGCAAATGCAGAGTGTCCACATCTCCAGGCAGATTTGTAAGTCATAGGTAATGATCAAAGAACGCAGGGAGCAATAGTTCACCATAATTTGGTCATTTGTCAAGGGATTACATATTTAAAATCCACATTTAATTTGAAAACCTTGTATTGAAAACATTTCCAGCTATTTTATACATTTTTAAGCAGTAGTAAGATACACAGGCTGCAAGATGTAGGCCTTTAGATTACATTTTCTCCAACTTTTTTTTCTTGCTCAAACACGTGGTTGTTAGCAGCTTTTGTGAGGCTTGCTCCAGTACATTGAACGTTCAGCCAACCTCCACTCAGGACCATTTTCATTAATGCATAGACCAAAGAAAGAAAATAAACATGGACCTGGCCTTGAACGCATAGACTGAAAAATGACATCCCCATCTTTTCCCATTTCGTCTCCTGAGACGTATGTTAAGATGGCAAAATAGTTGCTTGGTGGTGATTATGAAATTCACAGTGTTTTGCTTGCAACACATATACATATATATATTTTTTGCTTTGCTTTGTGTTTGTGATGAATGGAGCAAAAATATATGAATAAATAAATAAATACATAATTCAATAAATAAAGGTCAAAGGAAAAGAAGGAGGAAAAGTACAAAAATAAGGATATTCAAGAACCTTTGACTTGAGCAGCAGTGATTCATTCCCACCCTGACAACAAGAAAATACCCCTTCCTGCACCATCATTTTAACTCTAAATCCCTCCCACCCCTCATTCTTTTGATTAATGTTGGAAATTCGTGTACAAGCTATCACAACCTCAGAATCGCCATACTCCAATTTTGCGTGCGAAATTGGCTTTAACTGCTAACTTAGACATTTGGGGAGTGGGGTCACTAATCATTCCTCTCAGAGATTTCCTGTAACGATGACATATGGTCAAACCAAAGGTCAACACTGAAAACAAAAGTCTTCAAATGGGAGAAAAACAAAAATTAAAAAAAAGGGGGGGGAGCAAGAGAATCGAGGGTATGTGTATATACACAGTCATTTAATTAGGTACAATTTAATATTATTGGTATTATAGGCTATCTAATTTGCAAAAAGAAAGGCAAAACAAATTAAAAGTCTAGCCTTGACCAGGAAATCCTCTTGTCGTGATACTCTGCAACGGACAGCATTCTAAATTGTTGGTTGGTACATTCATACTCAGATGTGGAAATTTCTAAGAGTGACTCATCCCGCTGTGAGGTCTTGGACTTCTCACCACTGGTCTTCAAGACACTGGGCTCCCAACATTCCAGTTTACATCTGGAATGCTTGAACTCCGAACATAAGTGTAAAGGGATCACAGTGGGACAAGGACAAGGTGAGCATAATACAAACGTACAGAAAGGCAAAAGAAATCAATTTCCCTTTCCTGGACCTTGACATAAGGTAATCTACTTCAGTCTGCATTTTCCTTTGTAAGGAGCCAGAGAAAGGACTCAACAAAGTGGGATGGCTTTTATTCGGTTGTTTAGGGAAGCACATTCTCTTCAATATGTCTTCCACCTATGCAGTACTACATAGAGTTTAATGTGTGATGTAGTCCTACCCACATGGAGAACGGAAGCACTAACAGCAACATGACATTAAAAAGTTTTGGTTATTTAGCGGATTTTAAGCAAATTATTCATTCTGCACCCTACGTATAATTAATTATCTCTATTATTGTATGCCTATAAATTTATACATAAACACACAAACACACTATGCCTGTGCATTTGTAGATGTATAAATCAAGTATTTATAACACACATATAAATACATGAAAACATCACAGGTAGCGCTGATGTGAACACATGTATAATATGAATTCAGATATAATCTTTTATAGCATAGTTCAAAGTGTTTTCTAAAGAAGCCTGATTATGACATTGGTTCAGTGTACAAGGATTTAGCTGAAGCTAAGAGCATGATTATATATCACGATATCTCAGCTGCTTGTCATCTCATCTATTTCCATTTCTTCTTCTAACATCGCATCCTGCTTCATGAATTTGTTAGCATACTTTCTTTCCTGAACTGCTTGTTTGTATATTAGAGTCTCTAGTGCACAGAATCATGAAGTTCAGAGTGAGAGTACTTGGATTCAGTCCCAGTGGTACCGAAAGCTAGATTGGAGACTTCCAGTGTGACTTGGAGCTTCTCTGAGTCTCAGTTTTCTCACCTATAAAAAATAGGAATAATTTGCTACCACATGTGAAAAGTGTTTGGAAAACTATTAAACAATTTATAGATGGAAATGATTGTCCGACTGTATTTGAGCTAGAGAATTGAATTTGCCACTGCTACTGTTGTGGTATTTAACAGGTTTGATGGCAGGCCGCATTTGGTGACCATTATATTTTAGAACAAGGATGTTACTTTTCTAAAAATTAGATCATGAGAAAGGGGGGTGGTGAAGGAAAAAGCGACGAATGTTTTAAGATATATTGTAGCTCATTCGGTTACTTTAAAAGCAATCCGATATTCTTTCAGTGAGAGACGTCTCTGAAAATTAGCACACACTCTTGAGACAACAGAGATAGTAAGAGTAATAATAATAATAATCAGCAATATAAATAACTATAAAACTTTGCACTTGCATAGAACCTTTCATTTCAAGACCTTGAGGGACTTGTCAAAAGGTGTAAGGAGATTTTGTTTTTTTGTTTTTTGCTTTTTGCTTTCAGAGGAAAACATAAAAACTGTAATGAAATGCTCCCATCTTCTCATCTGCCTCAAACAAATCTTCGCTCTAAGACTGCACAGCCCTCCTTGAATTTGGCCCCTAGAAGTATTCCCTCTTTTGCTCTCTTAAAATAAAATAAATAACTTGCAGCTTCGTCCCCCAGAGCAGCTGGCCACACATGGCATCTAGAAAAGTTTTTGTACAAATCTGCCCCTTCCTTACTGTTTTCCATAGTTCCACAGTGTTTTAACAGTACCATGGTTCCTTAATATGATATATACGTGTGTGTATATATCATGGAGATATGGCTTTCATTATATTATTATTTGTATTCTGGAGGGTTTTTTTTTTTTTCCGCCACCAAAGAGAACAGACAACTTGACTCACATCTCTCATCGGCCAGTGCTGAATTTGAAGGATCTGTAAGGTTCATCTTGTCCAACCCCCTGCTTCACTGCAGATGCTACTGGATTTCCTTTTGTTCTCTGTTAATTTACACTTTTGAATTTTTGAGAACTGGCTTTCAAAACCTTTAATGGAAAACAAGATGTTCCAGTAATTAGCAGGTGCAAGCAAAACCTAAAACAGAGCTATTGCACCTTCAGAAAAATAAAAAAAATAAATAAATAACTTGACCTAAGAGGAATTAAAATCACTCCCTTTCAATCTGGCTCATGTTATAAAGATGTCAAGTTTAGCAAAAATTCCCCTCACAGAGGGTAGCAAGTTTTCTTGAGGAACAGAAATATTTTTCTTCCTTGGTAAATCTGACCATCCAAATAACTGTAAATTTCTACTTAAATTTACACCCTCTTTTTGCAAAACCAGTGACTATGCCCCAAAGCACATCTCCAATGCTTGGTCTGGGCACAGCCTCGCATTGGCATGCTGTGCCAAATTTTTTATTTTGACTTTTTCTTAATGGAGTGAAAAAAACAAAACCAAAACCAAAAACCAAAAACAAAACAGCATACTGACAGTGGAGTACACTTGGAATGAAACCATTCTCCCAACCAGAGCCCAGAGCAAAGGACTTGGCCTGTGTACACTGAACATTAACGCATGTGATGTCCTCAGGGAGAGGTTTCTTTTCCCCGAGGACTCGATTCTCTCCTTCCCACAGTCCCATGAGTTCGACGTGGATGAAGATATCCAGGCTTCAGGGTCCACAGTCATTAAAACCCATCACCACCATACAATGCAGAGACATTGATACTCAGCTAATAAGCTCCATTAGCTTCCCTTAATTGTATAAGTCATACCTTTTATGGATCTGTTCTACCTATCAGGGGCGCGACATCTGGAGCGGTAGTGTCTGCACACAAGGTATTAATCGACGAAGACCATGCACAATTTTGCTTGCACAGTTAAAAGGACGGGTGGGAGCGAAGTTAGAGTTGGAGGAAAATGCTATCTGAAAAGTTCAACATAAGAGAAACTTGCCTCCGAATTTATAGCTTGTCCTATCTTTTCCAAGTCCTTTGCCGTCCCACCTGACCCTGAAATGATCTCTGGACATGAATTCATCGATTTCCAACTGAACTTGACAAAGGTTCAGTGGATAACACTTGCAAAACAAACCAGTGCTATTACCACGGCCTACAAAGACAAGACTGTGTCTGAGTATGTGAGGAGCCATCTTGTGTCTCATGGAAGCCAACTTTTCTTTCTACTGCATGTTAGTATTCCTGGTGATGGGAAAAGAATAGTCCATGGCGCAGAGTTCAACAGTCTTTTTACTCCTCAGAAAGGTCCTCAGGGGAAGGTGCCGAATACATTCCTCCCAGCTAACAATGCTGGGTTTCTCCTAAGCAGGAACTGACGCCAGCTGATCCCAATGGGTGTCTTTTTTCCTCCCATACTGCAGTTTATAATAAATCTTCTTTCTCTCTGGTTTTAATCTCCCATAGATAAAGGTTTCCCAGATTGAACACAAGTTTTCCTTGTTATACACAGGCTTAAGCCATTCAAAAACAATAAGAACAGTAATAATAATAAATAAATAGAAGTGAATCCATAGAAACTCTCGATGTCTGTACAGCAGAAGTGACAAAGTTTAAGTCAAATATTTGTTTTCCCTTTTTTTCATCCACATCAAAGGCAGGAATACAACAAGGCATTGTTAGTTGTGGTGGGCAAACTCGAGTGTCTGCTGATATAACAAATTAGGTTTGTTAAGGCCTTTGTCTATGCAGAGTTAATAGTAATGCAGAAGCCAGATTGATTAAAAAGGAAGGGTAAGAACTTGAAGCAGGGAAGAACAGAAAAGAAAAAAAGAAAAGAAAAGAAATTATAAAACAAACCAAGGGAGATGGAAAGAGAGAAAGAGATGATGCCAAAAAGAAGTCAACACTGTGTCTACGGATGGAGAAGTACACACTGCTTCCCTCTGAGAGCTTCTCGGTGTGTCTTGGTGTCTTTGTTGTTAATACTGTCAGAGTGAAGGAGAGCAACTTGGTGGCCTCCAGCGGCAGTTAAAAGATATTCATCCTCTCGGCCCTGTCTGTCTGAGGAGTACGTTGGGAAGGATCCGCCTGGGGGTGAGGGCCTTAGCCTAGAATATCCAGGTAGACTGGAGATGCCTTGGCCAAGTTCTGAAGGAGGGTGTGGATGCCCTTGATGCTCTTTCTCATGTGGGGCTCTCGCTGCCAGCACCCCAGCATCAGCTCATACACCTCCTGGGGGCACGTGCGGGGTCGCTGCAGGACTCGGCCCTGAGTGATGCATTCTATCACCTGGACGGAGATCAAAGATAGGATCAGACAGGAGGAAATGCAGTGCAGATCACACAAATGTCAGCACAAAGATGAACAGGAGAGAGGGCTTTTTGCTTTTTGCAAAGAGGTTCCACTCACTGTGGATTTTTCTCAGAAGGAAGAGAGCAATTAGTATAGGTTAGTTTGTATCGTGGTTAATTTGATTGACTTATATCCATTTTTTCAAGCCACTGTGATTTCATAAAACTTGTGTAGAAATAATTTCTATGGAAGGCTCTTCAGCTTCACCCTGGAACTCCCACATGCTGTGGTTTGCACTAACCTGAGAGGGAACGGGAGACCCTTTTATGCTAAGGCACTAACTGACAGGAAACCCCAAAGGCTTTAGAGATGAGCAGTTATATTGGATAATGGGATTGAAGTCAAAAGACAGACGTGTCTAAAAAAGAAGTCGGGTGCCTGACCAAGAAGCTGTGCCTCAAATATAGACATACTTGCAAAAGGGTAAGAATAGAAAAAATAAAATACTAGAATTTTTCACTAGACGTTAATGTTCTAGTGAAATGTGCAAAAGGTAAGAAGTTTGGAACTTCCTTGAAATAATACCAAAAGTCTTGCTAGACTATAAAGTATAAAGATCCAGGAATGCTACATCTGCCGTTAGTTTATCAGATCAGCAGCATAAAGTGACTCCTCTGTCTCATCACTAGAGAAGTAAGGATGTATCAGCAAGCACTGCTTTTCTCTCTCCACAACTCTTTGAAATCTAAGAGTGACTGTGTTTTGGCCATGACATTTACATACACAGTCATTTATTTGGGAAGTGCTGTCCCTCCACCCTAAATCCACACAGGATCATGTCCTCACTTTCAACCTGGAAGCGGGCCCCCAGCTGAGGGCTGCCTCTGGGGTCTCAATCCGGCCTCACCACGCACCTCGTTATTTGACAGCTGGTACCAGGGCTGTTTGCCGTAGGTGAAGATCTCCCACAATACGACTCCCAGGCTCCAGACGTCGCTCTCTGTGGTGAATTTCCTGTACATGATGCTCTCTGGAGGCATCCAGCGAATGGGTAGCATCGTATGGCCACCGACCTGGCAGAAAAGTAACAAGGGGAGAGGCTTCAGTCTCACTTGCAAACCGGATGTGGACGGGAGCTGTAGGGAGCATTGTTTTCTTTCCTTATTTGTACCTATTCATTTTAATTGTTTATCATAAACACTTAAGGGATATGCGATTTCTTCCTCATCTCAAGCAACAGAGACAGAGAGCAAACAATGATCAAAATAATTTCTTTAAAATATGATTTGTAATTCTCTTTCTCTTAAAACCACATCGGAGCAAGATGATGATTAGGTAGATGTTCTTCTTGGATAAAAAAACAACACACGCATATTTTCTTGTGGGAGGATGACTCAATCTTGTAATTAACAAGATAATTTTGACCAGGATGACGAGTAGAGGTTCTGCATCCAAAATGACCTACCAGTGACTCTACTTCCTAGATAAGGCCGGAACTTCCTCCTGCTTTAAGACATTACGTGTGCCCAGTGCTGACTCAAACCCCTCACCACATGCCAGTGCTGGGTGGGGCAGAAACGAGTACTCCCATTTTAGAGATAAAGCAACTGAGATGCAGGTTGCTCACAGACACAAAGAACTCAGGTCTTTGGACTCCAAGCTCAGAACTTTTTCTCTAATACAGGGCACTGCTACCTTGCTTATTTACTACAATAAACAAACACATTTTTATAAATGCTCATTTTAGTGAAAATATGGGGGCTGAGGCATCAGATGGCAACAGTAACAGCACAAGGCAAAGAGAACTTGCTTTTTTTTTTTTTTTTTTGAGTTGGAGTCTCACTCTGTTGCCCAGGCTGGAGTGCAGTGGCACACTCACGGCCACCCCAGCATCGACCCGCTGGGCTCAGGTGATCCTTCCGCCTCAGCCTTCCAAGTAGCCAGAAGAACTACAGGCACGTGCTACCGTGCCCAGATAAGAGAATTTCTTTGACAAAGTAAACTGTTTATGATTTTCTACTTCACAGAGGAAGGGTAGGAAGTTCCTTTTTAGTTTTGTAATACTTCAAGGCTGTCTGATTTTAAACCTATGAGCAGATTTCTGCACAGTAGTCCTATGGCTGGTAGGTTCCGTTCTTTACCTTGGCAATCCCCCAGCACTACCTGGCTACACGACACACCTGACACCTGACAGCAGGTGGGTTTATCCTACTACAGGAATTGGCCCTCAATGCCAACTCCTGGCCTCTGAGTTTACAGAGTTATACCTCAAAGAGTTTCTGCCCAGTTCTAATTCTCAATATTCATTTATGACTTGTTAAAGGGAGGAAATAAACTAACAGTGCCTGAAAAATGCTCCTCTACCCCAGAGCCCAGGGAGCTGAAGCATCAGAGATGTCTAATATGCTTGGTGATTTCCAATGATGCTCTTAGCACCAAAGAAAGCACAAGAGTATAAAGGGGAAAGGTTTTTTTTTTTATTATTTGATGACGCTGAGTCCAAATCTGACAAGCAGCGACATCACTTGCTGGTTCAGAGTTAAGGTGCCCCCATGTCTTTACCATTAAGCTTTGAATAAAGCAAAAAACTCTGAAGGCTAAGTTAGCTTCCGTCAGCGTTAGGTTTTCTCACTCCGTCCCCCCCGCTACCCCCCCAGCAATAATGGTTCGTCAGTGCTCAATGAGAAAACCTTCTCTCCTGGACCTGCCTGGCATCTGGAGCTGGGGACAATACTCACCTGCAGGGTTAATACTGGTACAGACACTGGCCAACCAGAAGAAGATGTGGGTGGTGAATACAGACCATCTCAGCACATTCATGACTTAGTGACTATCTGTCCTGTTCATAGCCCTATGACCCCTGTATGCCCAGGACTTTGGGAGAAGGAACCTGATTATAAACATGGAGGACCCTATGTTTACAGATTCTTTGCAGGACTCACAGTATAAGGGTGGAATGATCCCATCAGATCTGGGCAGTCCACACAGCAACATCAAGGAGAGGACTGCACTGTGGCCTTGCAGGGATGCCAATGCCACAGTGCAGAGGTGTGTACACCTCCCCTTTTTCTATGCACCTTTTCTGGAAAAGGCTGGGCTCTTTGGCACACACGTTTGTAAAGCTTATTAACTCCTGAAATAAAGCATTTCTAGTCTCCTTGTCATTCTCTGAAAGCACACTTTGAAAGCTCCATTTAGTTTACAAAATATCTATACACAGCCCCATTTACCTTCATTAATACACCCCATAAATGACCCAGGACTCACAGTGGCATCTCTAGTCTATAGACGATGAAATTACTACCAGCGGTTATAGACTCTGCCTGGGGGTGACACTCCATGCACGAGGTGCAGAAAGAACTGAAGTCTAGACATTCTAACAGACCATTTTCATCCACATGGCAAGCTTTTATTGGGACCTCCTCAGGTACAAAATATGGCATTGCTGTACTTAACGCCCATGCAAAAATAAGGATGGGGTGAAATCCAAGGGAAAAATAACTCCTGCCCCCGGGGACTTTCTTTTAGCTTTCCATTTTGACCTTTACCCTACCTTACAAAGAAGAGTTCATATAATCATGATTCATCACAGCATACTGAATGGTACAACTAGCTCTTTTGTGCATTTTGTTGTCGTTGTTCTTATCAGATAAAACAGAACCCCAGTGGTCAAAGTGACTTAGATAAGTTGGGTCTCACAATGAAGACCAGGACTTTGTCTTCTTCTTGTGCTGCCATAGTTGTGTCATCTAAACATTGTGAAAGGGAAGTGTCATGGACAAAAAGTGGAGGAAGTATAGGGCATAATAAGAGAGGTGTTCTTATTTGGGAATGAATGGATACTTCTTGCAGACAGCCTTTCTGCAGGAGTTATTTAGAAGGCTGAATTTTACAGAAATTCTAAAAGATAAAAGGCTTAAAATGGTAGACAGTTTACATGGATGACAAGGAGAATATGTGGAATGAGAGGGCCAGGTTTTTAGTGAAAAAGACATAAATATTTGTCTTATAGAAATACTGACATTGGAATCCAGATTTATGACCAATATCTAGTCAGTGTGTGGGGATAACAACATATTCTGGTCTGTGGTGGTAACAAAAAGGCTGGCATATTGTGACTCAATATGGCGTTCTTTTGGATATCAGCCTCTCAAAACATTAGAAACTAGCTACCCAAAAATTTTTAGGTCAAATATATCAAATCTATCATAATCTGTAACCTTCTCAGTCCTAGGAGATTCACACCACACTGGACCTTACTCATATATCTGAGGAGTTTGGCAGGAATGAGAAGGATCTAACTTAAATTGGTGAGTTAACTAATTTGAATGTATTTTTGTGGAAAAGAATACAAACCACCAATATATATCTTCTAGAAGCAGACAGCTAAAAACACACTTGAAAAGTGTTAATCTAGTAAAATCCCAGGGTCTCCGTATCTACCTGGGCATTCACAGCTGCAATGCCGTGAATAACACTCAATCCATGATGTCAGAAACTCTGGCTTCCAATAGCATGTTCAGCTATTTCCTACTTGGGTGATCTTGGCTATTGCCAAACCTCTCTGTGCCCAAGTTTCTCCAACTAAGAACTGTAGGCAACAATAGCTACCTCCCAAGGTCATCATGAGGTACAGATTTAAGCACACATTTGCAGAAGTGCTTTATAAATTTTAATGTACTAAATGATTTTAAGAAGCTGCTTCTTTTTCTGGAATCTTCACTGTCTTATATCCTCCATGAGAATCAGCCACTCTGGAGACATTGAGAAGAGTCAA
This sequence comes from Carlito syrichta, assembly GCF_000164805.1. Lineage (NCBI taxonomy): Eukaryota > Metazoa > Chordata > Mammalia > Primates > Tarsiidae > Carlito > Carlito syrichta. The sequence continues at coordinate 701,912 of NW_007246467.1, forward strand.
CACATGCCACCCCCACTCTCTTGGCAATGACCACGTGGCTCCTTCAAAAGCAACACTGACTCTACCAGGAGCTCTGACCTCTGTTGCTAATGGCCAAGAAAATGCTTCTATTTCCTTGAAAGAATAGTTTTTAAAAGATTCAAATTTTGATTTACATGTTTTCTTGTCTGATCATTTATTTTCTGCTTACAGTCTCTTTGGGGGCAGATTTCTCACTTTAATCCTTTCAAGAATCCTTCTGGGATTTCACACATGCTGTTATAAATAATGCTTTCCTTGTTCTGATGTCAAATGGGTGAGTGGTGGGACCATCTAGTAAAAGTTCAGACAGGGTTCACAAGTTTTCTAAACCCATTTGGAACATTTCTGAACATTTCTTTTACAGTCGTTTCTCAGAATTTGGAGTATGTCACAAAAGTAGACCAAAAAAAGTCACTGTTGTTACAAATTACTGTTACATTCTAGTCACAGTCACTCGATGGTTTTTGGGTTGCACAAAAGCTCACACTGTGTGGCAACAAACACAATGAGACATTTGTTTTGCATTGTACTACTTGGCAACTAGCCCTCACGCCCTTGCTTAAATATTTGTGAGATGGAATGTGATCCCAAATATGACACTTGGAGTCAGAATTCCTGTTCTCGATGAGCCCTATGCTGTGGGGTCTCAGGGCCTCTCCAGTGACCATGTTGGGTCTGGTCCCATGGCCTTCACTAAACTTATCAGGTTGACCTGATGCAAAATGAGAAACCCAGTTAGCTGGGGAGTTGACTTGGACTTGTAGTTTTTATTTTCCTCAACCCAAGAGACTGAAGTTGTAGTTCTTGGGCTGCTATTAACCAGTTTGGGCAAGTCCCCTTAGGTCTGGCTTATCTCTTTGGCAAAAAGTGAAGGGATAGGGATACTCTTGGTAACTTCTAGCACAAAGCGCCATGATTAAGTAATCACCTACCATCCCGGTTCTCATCCATCAACACATGGCACCTCACTGTTTACAAAGAATTTCTATTCATTTACCTCACTTGAACCCCCATGAACTACCCTCTGGAGTATACGTGGGCTTGCCTAGATATTACAACTAATGGCCCTAAAATTCAGAGAGTTTGAGCTTACCTAGAGCCATACACAAAACCTCTCTCCACTGGATATCTTGTATCCATTCCAGGGGTTATTTGTAGTTTCTCCAGTTGCCAACACAATAACATTCTGTGGTCAGCCAGTAAGCTTAGTGTGACTCCCCGGCCCCCACCCTCCAGGGCATGAGCCTTCCGGAGAGTTTGATCTTCTTTCCTTTCTTCCTACTTCCAAAAGGTCTTTTGCTGCCTCTCAGGGATAGCCCTAATGTCCTTACTGGAGCTCTGGGGATATAGCAGGAACTCCCTTCTTTTGATAATGGATTACATGCCTCAAGACAGGGGTACATGAATCCATCATGTCCGGCAGGCAATGAGGAGGTAGATTGGGTAAACATACTGTGGCTTCAAGTGGGTTTCTTATGAGGGCTACGATTTGAGGGGGAATTCTCAATGTGCTCTTTCAAGGAGATTAGTCTTCACTATCTTCCTGTTCATCCTTCAATCATTTCTCAAAACTTTTGATAGAACCAGGCCTTAGATTAGATGGATACAAATATTCTCACCTATTTGATGCTACAAATAAGAATTACTGAATGAAAATCATAACTTTTCATAATGCAACTAAAACTGCTGGGCGTCACACCAAGTATAAGAGCTCCCTAGGTTGTATTAGGAAACTCCATTTCTTGGTTTGCCATCTGTATAGTAGACAGAGAAAGTGTCCGTGGTGCAGATCTAGAACTATTCAACCTGGGAGTGAAATCTAGGAAGATGTCACAAAGCATGATATAAGGGAGTGTTTTTCTAGAGATGGCTACTAGTATCACATCTCTGCTGAGTGTGAAAAAGAAGGAAGTTAAACTATGGCGATAAAAAACAACTGGATGATCATCAGGGCTGCTAATCACTGCAACTTGGTTAAACTGGCAAAGTTAATCAGAACAATTTCTGAAGGGCAAGGCCAAAAAGCAATTTCATAGGACGTAAAATAAATCAAGTAGAAAAAAATGAGTTCTGTTTTTAAAGCATATCAAGAAAAGAATTGTTCTTATTTAGCTCAATGTTTACTTACATGACACCTCATAATTTTGATAGTGATACGTATAGGATGATCTGTTTAAAAACAAAAATAACAACTGTGTCCTAGTTAGAATATACAGGCTTCAGCATCCTTTAAATATACTGGTCTAAAGGTATTTCAAGATGGTACATCCCAAAGAAAATACTAAATGATTTTATTATTTTAAAATCAAAATGGACACGTAATCAGTTTGACTACAAAATTTCTTTCTTATACGAGAAGTTCAAAGGATGCACTCTGGTCATCGGGCTGTAAATTGTGAAAACTTCAGTTATTTGTGGCTTAGCAATTTGTTTTTCTATACTGGAAAACTAGGGTTTAAGGAAATTACAAAACTTGCTGATCAAGTGTAAATATGAACCGGTGACCAAACAGTAATGAATGCCTCTATCCCATCACCACTCATGCTGAGAGTCTAACTTCTTCATGATATGTTGTTGCCGTTTGCTTGTTATCCCTGGTACAAGTCAATGAGAAATGTACAGCTCATGTTCCATGTGTACTAAGAGATGAGAGAGGAGGTGGTGAGCTTAGCTCTCCTCATTCTTTTGGGCTTCTCAAAAAATGCATTGATCACTCACTTCGTGTCCTGAGCATCTATGTCTTCTCAGAATTACCCCTCCCAGTGCATTCCTACTTCCCTCTTTCTTCAAATCTTCTCTCAAATCACATGTGTCCAGTCCCAGTTCAAAGACCAATGCTGCATTTAGTCTTATCTGATTCATCTCTTACCTCCCCAAACAAGCACGCATATCCCCACCACAACATATTTCCCTTCTATTGTTTCCCTTCTGTGTTTAGGAGAGGCATATTGGTAGGCAGGAGTCTTTCTATAGACCCAAAGCAAATACCTAGCTGGCTTTGAAACCACTGGCGATTTAGAGGTGAGTAATGCTAATCTGAGACCTTCTACACTCAACTAGCCAAGACCAATGATGCCTGGGAGGCCACTTTCAGTCTGTGGTATTTACTCAATGAGTGAGTGATAACTTGTTTGGAAGCCAAACATTTTACTCCCTTAGAAACATGCAGGCCACAGGGCAAGCCCCATTAAGAGATGATTAGTTGTCAGAGGCTCTTGGCTGCATTAAATATTGAAAGGGTTTCTGGACCTCCTCATCACACCCTATGCTACACTGCTCTGTTTCAGCAGTTTCTCCTGATCTGTTCCTAAAAAATTCATGAAAGCTGTAAACTTTAAGAAATAGCTAGACCTTATTTACTTATTTATTATATGTTGTCTCTGTAATAGGAGGTTAAAAACAGTAGAGGTAAACAATGTCCGCAAAATCTTCCCCTTGGAGAAGAACATGAAACCATTGTGGTCAGATAACGACCACATCCAGGAGAAAAAGAATTCTCCTATTATAAAGGGTAATAGATGTTTCCAAGTGAGTGGCTACTGAACCAGGGGGATGCTCTGTGGGAAGAAACTCGGCCTTTTCTGTCTTTCCTGTCACTTCTGAATGACTGCAAATCAGGGTGGGTCAGGAGGAGTGTTGGCATCAGCCTTGTGTCACCCTTTTGTACACTGATAATTGATTATTGCTACTTTTGAAACTGCTATGATTTACAGCCTAGAATATCTCTCAACCTGGTCATAGGTATAAGGGTAATGACTTAGGAACTTCAAGGCCAAGTATTTTTGAATTAGCCAAAGAGAAGGTGTGCTGGACCTTATTGCTAACAATATTTTTACAAGTACTTTTTTCATCACTAAATCTATCCCAGTTAGAACAAGGCAAAGTATCACCTGTTGTGAAGGGAAAGGTCACAGAGATGTCATCACTATCTCTTGACACTTAGGTCCTAGGTAAGTAGACAAGGCAAATTCAATACGAAATTTCCATTGAAATGTGATTGTAGTTTTTCCTATGAAATAATAATAATATAATAAAATAATATTAATACCTCCGGTTTGTTTAGCACATTTTGCTTTTTTGTAGCATTTGCACATTTATTCAGTCTATAAGAATCATACCTACTTCAAAATATTGGTTGTGTAGAGTAAATGAGTCGATATTAGAAAAGTTCTTAGAAAGAAGTCAAACTCAAAAGTCTTATGTGATACCATTTATATGATATTCTTGAAAGGGCAAAACTATCAGTCTAGAAAACCTCTGATTGCCCAGAGTTGGGAGTAGGGGAGGAATTGCGTAAACAGGAAACAAGGGAAGTCCAGGGGTGATGGCAATGTTCTTCATCTTGGTTATGGTGGCAATTAAAGGACTGTTTGCCCAAACTCATAGAATTGTGCACTATAAAGAGTAAATTCTACTATGTGTATATTATACCTCAATGAATCTTCCTTAAAAATAAATAAACAAAACTCTCAGAGCAACCCCTGGTACATAGTAAATGTACAGCAGATATTAGTTGCTGTTGCTATTCTGTGTATTTGATTCTCCACTAATCCTGTGAGTATAGGTCAGGCATGTTCTTTTATCCCAGATGAAGAAATCAGGAGTATCCAGGCTCAGGAGGTAAAGTGATGGACCCAAGACCACACAGTTAGGAAGTGATAGAGTCTAGAGAAAGACTACCTCTCTAAAGTCTTTGTGTGCTTTTCATTGTACATTAAATCTGGCATGGAGTCAGATGCAGAGATGGGAAAGTTTCTCTCTCTTAGTCTGCTTTGGCTGCCATAACGAAGTGTCACAGACTGGGTGGTTTAAACAGAAATTTATTTTCTCACAGTCTTGAAAGCTGGAAGTCCAAGGCAATGTTCTAGCCAATTCAGCTTCTGGTGAGGGTCTTCTTCCTTGCAAATAGATGGCTGCATTTGCACTGTGTCCTCACATGGAGGAGAGAGAGAAAGAGTTCTGGGATGTCTCTTCTCAGAAGGACACTGATCCTATAGAATCAGAGTCCCACTCTTATGATCTCATTTCACCTTACTACTTCCTTAGAGGCCTCATCTCCAAATATAGTCACATTGCGGGTTAGGGCTTCAACATATGAATTTTAAGGGGACACAAATATCCAGTCCACAACACTCTTCTTGTCCACGCTCCCCGTCTGATTCCAGTGCAGTCCAGAGGGAGAAAGAACAGCTCTGAACACTAGAAGGTGGGCCATTCTGGTCCAGAGTCCAAATCTGTGGCCCTTTATCAGATCTTCATATCCCTGGAAGTGAAGGCCCAAGCCCATGGTTGCCTTCCCTTCCCTTCTTGAGTAACTCCTGATGGGTTCCTATTTCCAAGTAATTCTGGAGCTCAGCAAAGGACTAAACCTGTTGGTTTTATTACAGACTCAGTTCATTTCCAAGGCAAATCTCAGAGCAGTCTCTGTCTTCAACCTACTTCTCCCAATTTCCCCGGAGGTAACTGAGGGAGAGTAAGGAGACCCTGGAACTCCCTAATGGGGTGTATACAAAAGCAGAATGGCTTCCTGGACTCCATATCATCATGAGTTTCTTTCTCCCTTTACCTAGAAAAGGTCCCTACTTGTGCATCATATACGAGTTAAAGGGTCAAAAGAACTCCGGTCTTGGATATGATTGTAGTTTCATCTTATTTTACCTTTCGCTCTAATCAGGAGCAAATAAGCTTCTCACAACAAAGCATAAAGATTTTACTCTCTTGAATGCTTAAGTATTCCACTGGATTTTAAACATAAAGTGAAATAAGACAGTAACAACATGCTCTCCCCCTCCTGCTGGGAGATAAGAGTCCCAGTGACTCTTATCAACCTTGATGGGGAGATTCCCAAGTGGACCAATGGAAGAATGAAGCCTTCAAAAAGTAAGAATTCATCTTGCTGCCTGGTGTGAGATTATTGTACTTATACGTCCCTCTGCAATGGGAAGTTGCACAATGCAACAGTGCACAATTCATCGAGCTGCCATTTTTTAGATGATTAGTGTTACTGAGTTTTGGTTTGGTTTCCTAAGCATCATGGTTTTTTACTCAAGGGACTATCTGACTTTTAGCATTTGCGACTAAAGCATTGCACCCATTCATGGTGAAAAGCCACCGGGACTACCAGGGCACCGAGAAAAGGCCATCAGAAAAGAAGAAGCAATATACATTTGTGTCATTGTCTGTGTTATGGTGATTACATTAGGTTGGTTTAGCACCAAAATTCCTATGTAAAATTGTTCCTGTGGAAATTACTTCAACAAGCTGATACTCTAGGTAGCTTTTAGAAACGGAAGAATGCAGTGATTTGTCAACAGAGTAAGGGACACAAGGAAAGAGAATGTTTCTCTTTCTTACAAACAGCATTCTTCATATCAGCTGTGATTCCTGTGACAACTGCTGTCTCAGTGGATCATGTCCAGTCAGTGGAGATATTGGCTGTCCCACCATTAACCCCTGCTTGTTAGCTAACGCTGAAGACCCTGCAGAATCTACATTCCTCCATTAACCTAAGATAAGGACCTAATACACCAGGGCCAGTTAAAAATAAATAAAGTCCTCTTTCCTCCTGCTTGGGGAAGTTCATTCTGAGGCAGACACTGATGTCTGTGTCCATGTGAGGGTAAGAATAACGGGGGCTGCTTTCTCTAGGGAGCTCTAAATGCCGCCTTGGCATCACTATGGCCTCTTTCTGCTACCCCTGTGATCTGTGTAACACACAGCAATCGTGACCTTGGTTACAAAGGATATCATGAGTTCTTAGGAAGATTGTGAGAGTTAAAAAATAACATCATAAAAATAACTGTCACTTACTGAGCACCTACTTTGTGTGCCATGGTCTGAGCCAAAGACATGACCTACAGTGAAAACTCATTTTTCTTGTACCTCTTTAAATATATATCCTTTAAATATATCTACAGATAAAACACACCCATAGAAAGTACAAAAGAGTTGTTTTGCAGTTTTGAAACTGGAACTCAGTTTCTGACCAGCTGCTTTTCTGTGCCCAGTGGTAGATAGTGGAAACTCACTCCTATGAAGTGGGGTAGCCCCGTGCTTCTCAAACCTGTCCACCAAAGCACCCCAATGCTGCAGAAAAAAGTAAAGTGTTGAGGGGTAGGGAGTAATTGGGGCCGTGTCTGAAGGGTTAACCCAGTTGTTTATGGCAAGGGTGGAATTTCTTTCATTGGATATAATTGCTGCATTTCTCTTCCTAGTGGATTATGAAAAATAACGTTTTATCCCTTAGTCATATATTAAAATCAATGCTTTAGAAACACAGGCCAAGTTTAATTTGCAATGACTATCTTGTGTCCAAAGGCTATCCAGACTCCCATTTGAGAAGCCTGGTAACAGAAGTGAATAGGCCTTGGAGTCTACAGATCTAGTTTCCTTTTCTAACTCAGGCACTTACTAACTAGCTGGATGTCAGTAAATCATTTAATGTCTTAGAGTCTCTCCATTGCATCTGAAAATGAATACAACCAAGCCTAAGTCTAAAGCCTATACACTGCCCCAAGAGGCTAAGTTCTAAAAAGGTTTCCCTGGGGGAAGAGCCTTATGGCTTAGAGTTAAGCAAATGAGAACGTTCAAGCAATAGTGCTGAACTAACAGTGAAAACCCGACCCAGAATTTGATACGGTCCCACCCCACTGCATAATCCTATAGTCCAAGTAAATGCTCCCTCTGGTCTTGGAGTTGTATAATACGGTCACCTGCAGTAGAAGACTAAGGCTCTTGTGCTTACAAGGACACTCCACATGGCTTTGGGCAAGTCATTGTCTCCCTTTGAGCCACAGGATTCCTATTTATAGAATGGGGAACAATGATATCTCTTGTGTTTTACCTGTGAGGCTCAAGAGAGGTAGCTGACAAAGTATGGCTTAAGGGTAACACCCAATCTATGTGTGATACATCAATACTCTGGCTTGTTTGCACATATCTTTATTTCAGCACATCTCAGCATCTTTGTGTTTAGTTAGTGCCAGGTGCACTGTGGGGAAACAAAGTTGAATGAAATGTGGTCCTTGCCCTTCAGAGCTTGTTCTAGGACAATAATGCAAGACAGAGAATTGGTACCATAGTGAAGATATGAACAAATCCCTGTGGATGGTGAAAATTCCGCCACTAAAGCAGTTCAGCCCGCTTCTTAATCTATGGATGCTTTCAGCTCCCTTCTACTAAGAGGTTAATAATAGGACACTCAACCAGGTCGCAGCATGTCCAGAGGACCACATGGAGGGAGACTAGAAAAACTAGTTCATAGGAAGTAGCAGGAGAGATTTTTCAAAGACGAGATATTCCCATTCCCAGTCCTGGGGTCCCAATTCCTCACTGATGTTTTCTGTGAAGCAGAGGTTGACCACAATGCCCCAGGAAAGACTGCAGTGGTTGAGTTTGCATTTAGCTGTGTGGCTAACATTTAACATCTAGCTTGTTTATACTCCAAAATGTCTTCCAAGAACATCATTCTGAAATCAGGCCAACTTATCCATAGAACTATGGTTACAGGTATTTTTTTGGGAAAAAAAAATAACATAAAAATTGACCTCCCAAGTCTTAAAGCTTTAAACTTACCTTGTCTTATCAGAGTCTTTTTCAGGAAATAGACCCCTCAGGCCTACGGTATCAGAGAACTGAAATTCACCAGATCACAGCACCCAGAGAGTGAGATGCCAGACCCCTCCCCAATTCCTGTTTACCAACTCCTCTTCTTTACCTTCTGTAATTTCTAATTTCTACATTCCTGCCCCACTGTAGAAACCCCTGACTTCATTGGGACTGGGAGGAGGAGTTGACGTTGAATCTTTCATTCTCTTTGGCTGATATCACCCAAATTAAAAGCTTTCTCCTCTGGCAATACTCACTGTCTCAGTAATTGGCCTTCTGTGCAGTGAGCAACAGGACTTCAATGCTTCCAAAGACATCTCATCTCTACTTATTTTAGCCTCCATTTTGACAGCTATCCCAGTTCCATCATCATCTCCCAACTCTGCTACTGCAACAACCTCACCCCATTTCCCTTCTTGCCTTTTTCCAATCCACTGTCCATACAATAGCCAAAGCAATAGTTTTGCAATATTAATTGTGCCACATCATTTGTTTTCCTGCTCAGACTCTTCCATGACTTTCCAATTCCCTTCAGATAAAATTAAAAGTCATTAAGACGGCTGCTAGTGCCCTGCGTGATCTTCGGGCTTTCTTCTTCAGTCTCCTCTTACGCTTTTTTGTCTTTTCCTTGCTGGGTCCTATCCATTTCGCTCTTCCCTCTGCTCCCTAATGTCCTGAACCCTTTCTCACTCACCATAGAAGTATGCATCTTCTCCATGTTTACCCAACTAACTTGTAGTCATCCAACAGACCTTAACTTAAATGCCACGTTCTTACGCATCAAAGGCAAGCTTCCCTGTTAGAACACACAGTAGTACTTTCCCCTCACAGCATCAGTCGGCTGTAATGATATGAATATTTTTTGTGTTTATGTGTTTGTTGTTTCCCTCTTGCTCTAGACTACACGATTCATGGGGGAAAGCACAGGCCAGTGCTGGGATGTTTGGTAAGTATCTGCCAAATGAACTGGTTGCCTCAGGGATCGGTCTCCCGCATAGACAATACTGTGTGAACTAAACAGGAAGGGAGAACCAGAGGCTAAAGTCAAAAAGGCAGCTTCCTGTAAGGCTAGGCGTGCTTCCAGGACAGACCCCCCAGAGCCCAGAGGAGTATCTACGGGCTGAAAAGGAAAAGTGGTTTCAATCTTCTGCATGTAGTCAGCCAGTTTACCCAGCTTCACAATAGCAAAAACATGGAACCAACCATGTTGCCCATCGAAGCTGGACAAAATAAAGAAAAAAAGTGGTACATATACACAATGAAATATTATGCAGCCAGAAAGAAGGAGAAACATAAGGAGTTCACAGCAACTTGGATGGATTTAGAGTGGATCATACCCAGTGATCTATCACAGAAACAAAGAACAGAGCACCATAAGTTCTCACTCATAAGCAGACCTTGAACAATTATAATACTATAAGAAAGGGATTGGCAGTAGTGGGAAACTGTGGCGGGGGTGGGATTGGCAGTTGAGGGGAACTGCTAGGGGAGGGAGGGGCATACCTCATCAACAAGGGGACCTACATGAACAATGTTTATATACCTAACCCTGAATTGTACCCCGCATCTTTACAATAAAAACTTTGAAAAATAAATAAATCGATAGATCGATAAACAAATAAAGGAAAAGCCAGACAGTAGCCGACTTGCTTTAGAGAAGGACACTGATTTTCAATTTAAACTGTAAACAAGGAATGGAAACACACACATGTTGTACACAGGGTCATGAACATACGGGATAAGTTACTGAGAAAATCCACCAAAGGCAAAGCTGAATAAGCTGAAGCGACACTCGGCAGAGGTGAGGCTGTGAGGGTGCAGCCCGAATGGAAGTGCAGGGTGCCCTGGCCCGAAGGATCCAACCCCTTTGTGCCTCCTGTGCCACATCCTATTGGCAAGCCCATCTTCTCTCCATGAAGCCATCTGAATACCGAGGCCTCTTTGTAGCTCCATCAGAACTTCCCCATGAGAGGGGCCGGTGGGTGGCTTGGAGTCTGGCAAGTCTGGCTTGGAGACGGGAGCAGCTCATCTTGAAGCTGCCTTGGCATAGCCCCACCTCTGTTTAGCCATGATGGCTGGAGAGGTCAAGGGGGGCAGATGGAGATTAATGAGAGGAGGTCTATCTAATGCCCCCTAAACCAGCCCCAGCATGACCACTGCCTCCTGCAGGAGTTCCCCACCCTTCAGGACCACTGGAGCAACACAGCTTAAGTCAGGGCCAGAGTGCTGTGCAGTAACGCATGTCTGGAAAAGAAGTCAAACTTCTCTCTTGCCAAACTCCCTACGCTCAAAGAACTGTCCATTTGCATCACAACGGATAATAGAAAAAGCTATTATAATATTCCTAGGATTCTTGGTCGGCTGCTACGATGCCAAGGCAGGAAGATTGCTTGAACCCAGGAATTTGAGACCAACCTACACAACATAGTGAGATTTCATCTCTACCCACTCTACCCAAACAAACAAAAAAAAACAAACAAAAATAGCTGGGTGCGGTGGCACATGCCTGTAATCTCAGTTAGTCAGGAGTCTGAGGCAGAAGGATCACCTGAGCCCAGGAGGTCAAGGCTGTGGTGACCCGTGATCGTGACACTACACTCCAGCCTGGGTGACAGAGTGAAATCCTGACTCAAAAAAAAGAAAGAAAGAAAGAAAATTCAAGGATTCTTAATCCTTTATTGCACAGTGTATAGATTATTATTATTATTTTTAACCATGGAGTTGATCATCATTCCCTGGTTTTGATAGCATTCACTTATTCTGTAAAAATATATTGAGTTATCTCCTTGGGGTCAGGGCATTGCTGCAGGCACCGGAGAATGGATGCTGAGGAAACTCCATGTCTTCACGGAGCTCTCATCTTAGTGGGAGACACAGGCCATACATAAACAATTACCTATGCATGATCATGCTAGGTAGTAATAAATACTGCACAGGGGTAATAGGTTAAGTGGCTGGAAAGGATAGAGTGGTGGTGCTATTTTAGATAGGAAGGAAGATCAGTAAAGGCTTTTCTATTTAGGTGATACCTAAGAAGAGAATGACAAAACAAGACATGCATACATCATAGAAGTGTATTCCAGGCCCTGGGGTAGCAGGTGCAAAGGCCCTGAGGTAGGAACAATCTCAATGTGTCTGAACAGCAAAGAGGCCAGTGTTACTTGGGGTCATAATTGGCAGGGTTTTATGCAATTAGCACAGCTGCATTAGGGTGTGTGTGCCTGTAACTATATATTTGTACCTGTATCTATATTTATATTACCTCTATATCTAAATAATTTGCTACTTCCCGACAATATTTTAGAGCAAACCACTTCATATTATGAGTTTTTCAACAAACACATATTCCATGACCTAGCTATTATCAACATTTACTAAAGTAAGGAAACTAAAACAAAAAGCCCAAGACCACACTCAGAAGTAGGGTCCAAGTTGGCAATGGAAGACATGCTTCAAAGCCACTCACCTAGCCTCTTTCTCTTTGATTTCTGCCTGTCATCGTGCACAACTTCCCCCAGTCCACCTGGTGGCATGATCAGCTATGTAAGCAAACATCAGTCACTTTTTCTGAGGCTTGTTCAGGAGGAAGTTCCTTCCTCTGTGATCCACAGAATTCGACAATGACATCATTGCACGATATTGATAACAACGCTCTTTTGCAGGAAGTGACAGGCTCTAGGAAACAAAGCAGGGTTGACTACATAGGTCCTCACACACAACTGGAAAAGAGGAAGGGGCAGTAGATGGATCCTGTCAGGACCAGCCCCTTCAGTAGCACAGAAGCGTTCGTGTTGCTCAGAGCTCGAATCTCTAAGATGCTTAGTTATAGCACGCTTAGGACTTCAGTGATAAGATCTCTGCTAACGGTCTCCACATACTTTTCTGGGTCAGTACATGGGTAAGAGACTCCTTCCACCTGACCTCGCTTTTCCTGATTATTTTCCCAATACTCCACCAGTTACATGTTCACATCACTGCTGAGATGATCCTTTGACTCCTACAGCAATTGGAGCTGTCTTGGAGGAAGAAAGCATCCCTGTGGTACAACCCAGAGGAGAAGAGAAAAGATTTCCCAATCCTGAAGTCCTTTGTGATGACCAGTGGGCATTCTTTCTTCATGCCTCTTCCTTCCTGTTCCTCAATCCCTTAGTCAACCTCTAAAATCATTTTTCTGCAAATTCCTTCCTAAGGTTTCTATTCCCTGCAACCACACTTTGTGTATGGCGAAACATCTACTTAGGTACAGATCATTGGCATTTAGGATACCATATTTAAGGGCTCATATCTACCTGGATCCATTTACTTCAATAGGTTTCCTGAAATGTATGAGGGTCTTTCGGCACTAGTGTCTACTCTCTAAACACAGACTCGGAGATAAGAATTCTCTTCAGTCCTCAATTTGCCTTTAGTGATAAAGACAAGAATAATCCAGAAAATGGCAAAGTTTATGCAGAATGAACAAGCTATTGCAAATTAACTGAAAATTGTAGGGAAAGGTAGAAACCACCCCTGACGTAAGGACATTGGACTTTTGAACAATCTTCGGCCTTTTCCAATGGTGGTCTGTTGCCTGCTGACCCAAGGATTCAACGTCCTCAAGATTCACACCTCTTTTGAAACATCTCTTTTGTTCTTCCTTTCCACTTGCCCATCTCCTTAAATTACACTACCATCACCACCGACCACCACTGTTTTTGTTCTAGCTAAGGCTTAGAAGCCATCCTTCATTCCTTATTTTTTCCTTATCCTCACATCCAAGCCATCATTAGGTTCTTTCAGCTCCCTGCAAAGCATACCCTGAATGCACTGGTTTCCCCCTCATTTCCACTGTCATTGCCTAGGCCAGGCTACCGCATTCTATGGCCCAAACTGTGTAATAGCCTCCTCACTGGTGTGCCCCTTTCATTCTTGTGTCCTCTAATTCATTCCCTACACAGCCATTGGAGTATTCTTTTCAAAACGTCTCTGCCCTGCTTACGATTCTTAGCTACCTTCAGTTGTGTTGGAATGAAATCTGAATGTTGTAGCAAGATCCCTCAGTTTCCATCGGATGAAGGTAAGGCTCCACGCTCTGTTCTTACCAGCCACCTCTCCCATCCTTGCCTACCTGCCTTGCTCTGACCATGTGGCACTCTTTATCCTCCTTCCTTACTGCCCTTAGGACTAGCTAAAATTGTTCTTCCTATCCACTTGTTATGTTTCTGTCTCCTTTCACTAGAACAACCCCCATTGATTTATGGTCTTGTTTGCTGCTATAGTTAGTGCTTAGAATAGTGTTGCACACAAGTAGGCAGAAATAGTTGTTAAAATGAATGAATGATCAGCTGGGCGTGGTAGCGCATGCCTTTAATTCCGGCTACTCGGAAGGCTGAGACGGAAGGATCGCCGGAGCCCAGCAGGTGAGGCTGCGGTGGCCGGGAGCGGCCACTGCACTCCAGTCTGGACGACCGAGTGAGACTCCAACTCAAAAAAAAAAAAAGATGAATGAATGAAGTTTTCATCTGTCAATGAGTCACAGTCCCTCAAGGGAAAGTCATCTCTGGAAGAGCCCCTGTCACTATAGTCCCCACTTTTTCTTGCATCCTGTCACACTTCCACTCTCTTGCTGGACAGTACCAAAGACTGGCTTGGTTACCTGTCCTGCCTTCTTCTCTGCTGCCAGACCCTGGCTTCCCTTAGCATGGAGAATAGGGAGTAAAAAGATCTGCCACTGGGCTCGAGCTACTGATATGTGCTCCCAGGATTCATAGCTTGTGGCACTTTGACCCACAAAGTAATCTTACAGAAATTCATGCACCTCACAGTGATGTTTTGGTCAATGATGAACCACATATAAACAGTGATCCCATGAGATTATAATATACTATTTTTACTGAACATTTTCTATGTTTATATATACAAGTAATTACCATTGTGTTATAATTGCCTACAGTATTCAGAACAGTCACAGGCTGTACAGGTTTGTAGGCCAGGAGCAACAGACTGTACCATACAGCCTAGGTGTGTTGTAGGTTGTACCATCTAGGAGTGTGTAAGTGCATTCTACGATGTTCGCACAATGATGAAATCACTTAAGAACACATCAGAGCATAGCCCTATCATTAAGTGTTATATGACAGTATATACATCCTTGTACTTGGGCCAGTCAAGGCATTTATCACACCATGTAGCTGACTCTCTTGTCTGTATTCTCCATTTAAAATTTCTAAGACGAGGGACTTCATTTTGAGCTCTCTTGCATCTTCATGCCTGGAACAGTGACTGGAATGCAGTAAGGTCCTCAATAAATATGTTAAATAAATTAGTACAAATGACCTAATACAAGTGATGAGGTTCAATAACATCATGAGTTAAACAACTTCTCAAAAACGAACTTGGAGCACTCTGTAAGAGGTTGCTTCTAAGTTTCAAATACATGGCAAACAAATGGACTTTTGAAATGTAAGTCAGTTGTTGGAGGAGAAGAGAAAGAGAGAGAGAGAGAGAGAGAAAGAAGGAGGGAGGAAGGAAGGGAGGGTGGAGAAAAGAAAAAAGAGAAGGGAAGGAAAGGGGAGGGGAGGGAGAATCAGAAATAAAGACAAAGAAAAGTATTCCTCACACAAAGTAAATCATCCTCTGTGTTTAGCATCAGGAGAGACTTCTAGGTGGAGTGTAAGACAACTACCTCATAATATACTCCTCAGCCCATTTCTCTTCCCATTTATTTTTCTCTCACTTTAAGTATGACAGGGTCCTCTATGCTGGCCCCCAGGAATGCACTACATCCCTTTTAATGACCTCACAAATTCAGGAAACCAGCTTTCCCCTTTCCCCTTAGCACAGCTCAAGGTGGGCTGAAAGGTTTTGCTAAACTCTGGAAGAAAACCACAGGAGAATTTACACTGAGAACATAACAAACAGGAATACTGTGAGGCTGGTCCTCCAAGCTGTCTCAGCTCTAACCCCCAAGAGCTGTTCCAACTCAGCAGCCCACCTGCCTGAGCCCCTCATGTCCTAGCCGGGCCTGGCCTGATGCTGAGGGCGCCATTTGAAAACAAATCTCTCCCACTCCCAGCAACTGCTTCCCAGATATCCTGAGACCTGGGTGGTCAAGACAAGGCCAGAATCCCTACTTTGTTCCTGCTGTCCCTGGTGCATAGAAGTGACTTGCTGAATGGCTGTCCTCTTTGCTTCAGGGGTTGAAGTTCACCCTTGCATATGGATGTAATCAGATTTGAATAAAACATAATACTGGAGCCACTGAATAACAAGAAATGTGTACTCAGATGGCCAGTTCGTCACAGTTCATCTCGGGGAAACTCTTCAGAAGATGGGAGTGTTTACTATTTGAGGAATTTGTGAAAGGCTTTTATCCAGTTGCTGAACACTTGAATGGTCACTTCATCACCTCTCTAAATTAAATCACTAAAGCTGTACCATTATTTCAAAGTGGAAAAAGTGGCTACCCCTGGAGGGAAAAATTAGGTTCAGCAGAAGAGGAATCCAAAGTGAGCATTATAAAGTAAGATGCCACCGAGAGACCCTAATTGTGCCTGTGATCTCCGTACCTCCACGCATCTGAGTTCACACCAGATGTGTACTGCTGAACTGTGAGTCACAGAGTCAGGGGTTTCACGATCTCCAATAATGAAAACCCAGCCAATCAGAACTGGCCTCATTCTGATAGTTATCCTCTTGGGGTCTTCAGAAATCACAACCGGGGCCTGCTTTGCATTTCTATCACCCAGGGCGGTGGGGGGTAAGGATGGTTTTAGCTGGAAGGAAGCAGGGAAGGTGTGGCTAAAAACCATCTTGCAAGAGCTGAGGCAGTGTTAACAGGAGAATGCCTGGCTACAGTCACCAAAGGCAGTTCAGGAACAGGGTGGGAAATTTGCAGCAGGAGACTCTGCTGTGAGATGCAATCAGCTTTGTTGACATGCCTGGTCCTTGGGTTACTGACTGCTTGAATACTCAGGTGAGGGCGGCAGTGCAGTCCTCTCCTTGGCACACCTTTGCTGCTCTGTAATGGGATGCTCAGAAGCTGTTCCAGTTGTCCCTCTAATTTAGAAATTTGGCCTTCAGGTGAGGAAAAGTTCTGTGGACTCTATATTTTAGAGAAGACTGTGTCCATCAGGGTCCAGCACAGCAACTCACAGCTGGATCAGATTCCTGCCCTAATAATGGTACAGACCCTACAACGGCCCATCACCCTGGATCCTTTTCCTTCCTTAGCCTACACGGGAGGAGAGCTGGCATGGGGAGTAAGTAAAAAAAAATGAGGCCATGGGTTTTTTTGTGGAATGTTCCTAAAGGGAGGCAATTACCTTTTCTTCTCCCTCTCTGTCTCTCCCATCCCCAACCTGAAACCAAGCAAGGGACTTCAAGAGGATCCCTCATGAAGACTAGAGGGGCTGCAAGAAGGCAGACTGGGATGCCACTTTGCATCTGGACTTCTGTTTAGGAAGCAAATTTATGTGTGCTGCAAAGGAAGGTGGGAAGGGTGCAGAGAAAGAAAGTGGAGTGAGGCGCGCAGCCGCAGAGCCTGCTGGTCCCTCATCTAGAGGGGCAAAGACATGTGAGTCCCTCATGCCGGCACTATGGAAAGTGTCTACATCTGAGCCTTCTTGCCTGTGCCCTGGCTGCTCAAGGATGACTCCCACAGAGTTGTTGGCAGAAGAGTGACAACAGAAAAGAGGATGACGACTGAGACGTTAAAAGATGTTTGTCCTTTATCTTTAATCCTTCTTCCCAGTTCGTATCCATGAACCAACCAGGAACTAGAGAGGAGAGTCCCAGACTGTGAGATGAGAAGGAGAAGTTTTGAATCTGATGTAAGAATGAAGTTTGACATCAGATTCAGTTGGTTTTACGACTAAAGGTAAACTGAAAGTCTTGGAATCTGTCTGAGATGCTAAGTGGTGGGAAATACTGGCCTCAAAAGTGTTGCAGTGCATACCACTACACACCTATAAGAATGGTCAAAATCCCAAACTCTGACAGTACCAGATGCTGACAAGGATGTAGAGCAAAAGGAACTCTCACCCACTGCTGATGGAAATGAAAACGGTACAACCACATTAGAAAATAGTTTGGTGGTTTCTTACAAAACTAAACACACCTTTACCATATGATCTAGCAATCATTCCTCTTGGTATTTACCCAAAAGGGGTTGAAAATGTATGTCCACACAAAGGATTGCACATGGACATCGAAAACAGATTTATTCATAATTACCAAAACTTGGAAACAGCCGAGAAGTCCTTCAGCAGGTGAATGACTAAATAAACTGTGGCACATTCATACAATATAATATTATTGAGAACGAAAAAGAAATGAGCTACCGAGCCATGAAAAGCCATGGAGAAAACTTAAATGCATATTACCAAATGAAATGAGCCCATCTGAAAAGGCTACATTCTAGAGAATTCTAAGTATATGACAACCTGGAAAAGGCAAAACCTCAGGACAGTAAAAAGATCAGTGGTTGCCAGAGGTAAGAGAGGAAAGAAGGACGAATAGGAGGAGCACAGAGGAATTTTAGGGCAGTGAAACTATTCCGTATGATAGTACAATGCTGGATACATGTCATTATCCATTTGTCCAAACCCACAGAAAGTACAACATCAAGGGTGAGCTCTAATGGGAGCTATGGGCTCTGGGTAATAGCGATGTGTCAGGGTAGGCTCATTGATTGTAACAAATGCACCACTCGGGTGCAAGATGTTAAAATTGAGGGAGGCTGTGCACATGCAGGGCAGGGAGTATATGGGAACTCCACTTTCTGCTCAACTTTTCTGTAAACCTAAAACTGTTCGAAAATTGTTTTTAAAATGCACTGAGGGCCGGGCACAGTGGCTCCCAGCATTTTCGGAGGCTGAGGCAGGAGGATCATTTGAGCCCAGGAGTTTGAGGTCAGCCTAGGAAACATAGTGAGATCTCGTCTCCACAAAAACTCAGAAAATTAGCCAGGTGTGATGGCATGCACCTGTTGTCCCAGCTACTCAGGAGGCCGAGGCGGGAGGATCACCCCGAGGTCAAGACTACAGTAAGCTGGGATAGTGCTACTGCACTCCAGTTTGAGTGACGAAGTGAGACCTCAACTCAAAAAAACCAAAACCAACCAACCAAACAAACAAACAAAACAAAATGCACTGAGGACACGAAACGTGGCCCCACTGGGGCCCTGTTGCTCAGGCTCCTCTCTTGGAATTCCCATACACACCATCCAAAAATGCAGGAAAGGTGGTGGCCAGCCCTGTCCTGTCCTCACGGTGTTTCCACTGTCATTCACTTGGCTGTGAAGGCTGTTCTGTAGAAACCTGAGTGACGAACACAAAAGCATACACTGGAGGAAACCAACAGGAAGTGCAGTGTCTGGAGGCAGGCAGGGAGTGGTCTGCCCACCGTTTGTCATGGGGGAAGTCAGTGTGAGTGGAATGAAGCCCTTGTCAACAGGAAATTATGTTGTACAGGGGTCTTGGAAATGGGAATAAAATTAGGACTTAGGAAAATGAATTGGGGCAGAACCATTCTCGCCAAGATGAGGTTACGTTTTACCATGGAATATATACACACTACTTTCTTACTAAAAACAAAAACAAAAAAAAACCCTTTTTCTTTTTGCTGAAGAAGATGACAAAGATGTTGGGAGCATCCATACAACAATAGTACTGAGCTGGAATACATTCAGACGAGGAAGAATTGAATATTGATGAATTGGATTTAATTATAATGATTTGTGCCTTAATGGTCCAGTATGCTGGTAGTATCATAGCTAAAGGTATTGGAATGTGAGTTTCATCATAAGACTTCTCCTTTGAACATATTAGACTCTTTGTAGGTAGTACAAAAAGAGAAAGGCTTTACAAGTCACTGAAAGGAAGGATTCACAACTGAGAATACTGAGTCTCATGCGGAGAAATAATTACAGGATTCCAAGGGCTCGGGCATTTGTAAAAGAGAAACTTCAATCTTGGGCCACCGAAATGGTGTTCAGTGGGAGAGAGAAACAAATGCTAAAATGGACTTATTGTGCTGCCTTGGTGATCAACCTTGTCCTCCTTCACATGTACATAAGTGACTGGGTTCTCTTCTGTGGGCCAAGGACAGGGGTCCCAGGAGGCACTACAGAAAGAGTGTGCAAAAGACAAACTGAGGACCTCAGGGTCAGAAGTCAACAGGGAAGTGCTTCCTTGGCTGAGAGACCAGAAGGCCACTTGGGTGATTCGGAAGAAGAGACTGACACTTCAACTACAGATAAGGGTCCATTTGGGACAAACTAAAATGACATAACTGGAGTCTGGCTTGCAGGGCCATGTTATGGGTGACACTGTATCATGTGTAAATGAAGTCCTTCCAGTAGCAAGTTCCTTTGGTTTTCCTAATAGACTCATCTCATATCAGATTCTAAGACATGAGAATGGTGACATGGTGGAAAGTTTCTCCATGAAGCAGAACCCGAGACCAAGGCTTCTCTGCTACTGGCTTCCCAGAGGAGCAAGAATGAGGGATGTGGAGAGTGAAGAAGGGGATGCCACAAGAAGAGGAGCTACTGCACTAGCCGCCCTTGGTATCCATGCGACTGATTGCTTGCTTGAGGCTTCAGAAAGGGCTGGATCTCAGGAAAGTCTGCTGGGAATAGTGGGGAATAATGTATCTGCAGGCTCCTGCCTCCTATTCCTTAAGGGTTCCAACTCAGGGCGCTGGCTTTCCTATTCTTCCAAGTTGAGCATGCGTGGGCTTCAGAGGACTCCAGCAGGATTTCGTATCTCACATCAACTGGGAGGCACCAGGCCATGAAGTGAGAGGTACAAAAGGTGGGTGAGATGCTGTGCACTCAGACTGGGACCCACACACAGCTGGTCTTCGCCACATGGGCTGGAGTAAGGCAAAACGGCCAGTGGTCCCAAAGATGGGCAGAGCCCAGAGGCTCTGAGGCAGTGCATGAGAGGCATCTGCTACAGGGAGGGGGTTAGGACAGGAGACCCCACTACCTCTTCCTCCTTCTGCCATTCCCCCAGGGCTGCACCTACCTGGCTCTACCCAGATTTTCAGGCCCATCTTTACTTGAGAAGCTTCAGTTTAGCCCACCCTCTTCCCAAATTATCTTTGTTGAATACAGCATCAACCTTCATGTCGGGCAGACTTGATGTCCTCTGCTGGCCATCAGGTTCTTCCCTTACGCCTGGAACCACTCTTCTTCACCTGCTCCAAGGGTGCTGACCCCTGCATACCCCTACCTCACTGGTCAACACTTGTAGCTGTGGAACACCTCCATGCTGTCCGTTTTCTGGTACAGGGATTCAACTTGGTCTCTTTTTCAGTCACTTTACAAGTCCTCCAGACTTCCAAAGATTCCTAGATCTGAGCCTCTAACTATAAACTCAGTGCCTGGATCCCTGTCCCCCAGGACAGGTTCCTTAAAGTCAATTTGTCTGTACATAAGACTCCTCATTTCTGGGTCTATCCACTTCAAGGGGCACTGAGCTTCCTCCTGACCCCTAGCCGGGACTAGAGATGGTTTTCAAATCCACATACCTGCTTTGCCCATGGGCTAGTCCCCTATGACCAGCTGGATCTGTCCACCACTATGCCCAGGTCTAAATTCCATCACTTGCCCAACCCTACACTTAACTATCTGGCTGCCATGTCTCTATGAATCCTATACTATGAAGTTAACACAACTCAGGAGCTGATGGATAGTTAGCCTCCTGCATAGTCCTGCAAGCTTCTCCCTAGGTAAAAGGTGTGCATGCCCATCTCCATGGCCAGATAGATACAGAGATACAGACACACGCTGCTTATCACCAGGATGGATGTAAACAAAGCCCAGGTGACCCTGCACATGGGCAAAACTGGGCTCACCAGCCTTGAAGCAACCATAGAAAGGAAGGGGTGTCAATCAGTGGAGGCACTAGAAAATTCAGGTAAGCCTGATTGCAGAGCAATGACATTTGGTGCAGACCTAAAGTAGGGACAGGCTGTAGTCTGTTACTCTCTCTCTCTACCTCTCTGTAGATCTTTTCTCTATCCTTTCTTTCCATTTCCGCTTTAATATAATATCATGATATGAATGGCAGGCTTGGCACCTAACGTCCTGCCCAAGGTCAGCAGCTTTCTAGTTGCAGACCCAGAAGAGAGGACTTGCTCTTTGACTCTGAATCCTGACCTCTAGCCTGTGTCCAAGATTCGCACAGTGTGTGAAGACTCCAAGGCCCCTGACACAGGGTCTCTCTCCTCCATGTAGGTGATGTCAGGGGACAGGCATAGAAGGAAGTAGTTCCACTTTCAATCTGCAAAACTAAGCTTTTAGTGACTCACCCAGGGCATCTGTGCTTCGCCCACTACCCACAGTCACCTGGGGTAGAATCTCTGTATGCTCTAGTGATTCTCTCTGATGAGATTCCTTTAAGCTTTCTTTTGTAAACTTGGCTGAGAAAGAAACAATGATGAAAGTCATTGCCAAGTCTTATCACAGCAACGTCTTTCATGCCGCACTAATAAATTTCAGAGTACTTAATCACTCACATTGATGGGAAGGGGGTTACATCTTTAGAAAGACTTTTTCCCTGAGGTTAATATTTCATGCTAAATCTATTCACTCTTTTGACATTTTTATGACCTGTGTACAGCAGTCTCATATGTTCGCAATAATGTTCAAATTGAAAGAATATGAAGATCGTTTCACAATAGAAAAAGGTGCTCTTTGTTAAGTCAATTGTAAGCCTCTTGTTACATTTAAGACTTGAGGCCAATCAGATATTTTCCTTTTAGAGATCTGCCTCCCTTATTTTCCCAGGACTGCAGTATTTGGAGAGGTTAGAAAGAAGCTATTGACTTAGCTGAGGCTCTCAAGAGTCCATGTGTTTCTTGTCCTCTATTAAAGGTTAATTACCTTCAGACAAGAGAAGGTAATCTACTGAATTAAAAACTTTAGGAGTCTAGAATTGCTACCCTACCCTACCTCGAGTCTCTGTTTAGTTGTCTAGATAAAAATGCTGTGTCTTAATGCTGAAAACACAATCAACATGTGTCCCAGTCCCCTCATAAGTTCTTTACACGTGTACTATATTGAGCTCTCATGACAACCAAGCAAGCTGGGCATTGAGATGTTCAATTCTCAGATAAAGTAACTGGACTCAGAGAAATTAAATGATTCATCTAAGCGTGTGGCAGCCCCCTTGACTCCCAGACAAGAATGGGCCCCAATCTGTAGGAATTATCACAATGCTTTGGAGTCAGTTCAAAACCTTCAGAAATCATATGTGCACTTCAGGTTAATTATTTAACCTGGCCAACTGGAATTTTTCGAAGTCTGATTGAGCCGTGAGATGCACATTCCACTCGATGCAAAAAAAAAAAAAAAAAAAGCAGGTGATACAGATGACTCTTTTCTTAAATTCTACCAATATTATAATTGTTCTTGGAAATGGGGGGAGAAAAACAGCATGCACTCTTCTTGGAAATATGCTCCTTTCCTGCGTGATGCTTTCTGAACCCCGCAGGCTTTCTACAGCACATGCTGACAGTAGGGCCAGGAAGGAGGGTATCTCACAGTAGGAATCTAGGAACTGTGTTTCTCTTAAGGAAGGCTCTGCAGGAGGAAAAACAATCTACTTCTTCCAAGGCTTTTCTCTCTCTAAGGACTCACATGGAGTTTTGAGCTCACTTTGCTATTTTTAACATGGTCCACAGGCTACCACTAAGCCCTCACCACAATATCCCCTTTTCTCTGGAAAATATGCCCCGCCCCCCGCCACTGGAGCATGTGTTTCATGCATTGCAGTGGGGCTTTCTGCAGATTCATCCTTTCTGCACATCAGTGACTTGTCTGGGTCTAATTTAGGCCACAACACACATTGGGCAGGAACTCTTTAATTCCATGTTCTCCTCAATGTTCAGCAGATTTTGTTCACTCGACAAATGTTAAATGCCAGTAATAACTAACACCTTCTCTCTCTAAATAAAGCACTATTTTGAGACACCATATACATGACCATTCTGATTTCATCTTTTATTTAGAGAACAGGGGGAGAAAAGCCACACACAGATTCTGTCAGCAATGCTTGAATTTCAAAGTCTAAAACTGGGTCATGGTGACGGGATGGGGATACAGGATGCTAAAGAGTCCGGAAGCACTGCAGTGATCTGGGGATGGGGACAATACAGAGCATCTTCTGCAAGGCTTCAGGAAGAAGACAGAGTGGCCGTGGGAGTGGGCACTGAATAGGGAACCTGCCACCAAGTCGTGCTTTAGACTTGGCCACTACTGGTACCTGTGCTATGTGTAGATAGCACCCTCATCTTTGGGAGACTCAGGAGTCAAATTAGATGTTATCTGGAAAAAGTATCCATTCACTTAAATTATTATTATTATTATTATTATTATTTTTTGAGTTGGAGTCTCCCTCTGTCGCCCAGACTGGAGTGCAGTGGTCGCTCCCGGCCACCGCAGCCTCGACCTGCTGGGCTCCGGCGATCCTTCTGCCTCAGCCTTCCGAGTAGCCGGAACTACAGGCACGCGCTATCACGCCCGGCTGATTTTTGATTTATTGTAGAGATGAGGTCTCACTGAGTTGCCCGGGCGGGTCTCGAACCCGTGGGCTCAGGCCATCTACTCACCTCAGCCACCCAAAGGCGCGGGATGACAGGCTGAGCCACTGAGCCCGGCCATTCACTTAAATTATTGACTTGTTTATTTGTTTGTTTGTTCATTTATTTTTAGGGACAGGGTCTTGCTCTGATGCCCAGGCTGGAGTGCAGCAGCGAGATCAGAGCTCACTGAGCCTCGGACTCCTGGGCTCAAGCCATCCTCCCTCCTCAACCTCCCAAGTAGCTAGGATTGTAGGCATGCATCACCATGCCAAACTAATATTTTTATTTTGTAGAGACAGGATCTTGCTATATTGCCAGTCTGGTTGCAAGTTCCTGACCTCAAGCAATCCTTCCACCTTGGGCTCCCAACGTACTGGGATTACAAGCATGCCTGGCCTATTCTTTTATTGAACACACTTATTGGATACCTACTTTGTGTTAGATATGGAGAATATAAAGGTGCTTATGGTCCTCATCCTCACAGAACTTAGAGTAGGGGAGATATTAATCAAATAATCTCAAAATAACTATAAAATTACAAGTGCAATAAATGCTATAGAGAAGAGCATGCATACGCATAGAAGAGATATTCAGAATATTTAACAAGCACCAACTAATCAGGTCTTGGTGCATGGAGGCTCCATGTTGTGTCTGGCGGTAACTTTTTTGTGGCTGAAGGAAGTGGACGCAGGGTGGCAGCTAGCAACCAACTTGTGTGGAGATAGTTCAGTTTTTGCAACCAGTGTTCTGGCTGGGCTTTGCATAAAGGCTCAACATAGAAAGATTTGCTTTGGGCTAGAAGGGTGGTACAAGGCCTCAAGACCTAAAGAATAAGTAAGCACTAACAAGGTGAAGAGAGGAGGAAAATAATTCTAGGCCTAGAGAGTGCAGCATGCGCAAAGGCCCTGTGGCAGAAGGGAGGCAAAATGTGTCTGAGGAGCTTGAAGAAATTCAGCATGGCTAGAATGCATGAAGCAATGGGGGCATCACAGGGGATGAGGCTGAGAAGTCATGCTGGATTTTGCAGGCCAGTGAAAGGATGTCAGTATTTTCCCTAAGAACAATGAAAGATTTTAAGCTGAGCATGGCATGGCCAGTTTGCACTTTTTCAAAGAACTCCGGCTGCCGTGGAGAGCAGAGATAGCAGTGGGGCAGTTGCAAGGCTGCAGCGGCCACCCAGGAGGGTGTCTGGTGACTCAGAGAAGAATGATGAGGGTGGAAAGAGAATACAGTTTCATACTTGCTGAACTTGGTAGATGATGTTCATTCACTGAGATAGGAATCACTCGGGCAGGCCTGAGGCATGTTGGTGATGGCAGCTGGAGGGTAGGAGAGGGGATGACCGTGTGGAGATGGAGGGGTCTCTGTCATCTCCAAGGTGAGACTTGACTGGACCAGAGAAGCTTTCCCCAATGGCAACATCTTACATTGAGATAACACACTAACTAGATAACACACTAACTACAACACAGGAAATTGACACTGGCACCTTGCAATTAACTTAACTACAGACCTTAATCTGATTACAGTAAGAGCAACTTTGATGGAGTAATGGGGTCAGAAGTCAAAACAGAGTGGACTAGGCAAGCAGTGGGAAGGAAGGCAATAGAGTCCGTGTGGATGGATAAGATTTATTGCATTCTACTCTGTGCCAGGCATGATGCCAGACACTGGGCACATTGTGGAGCCCTGTAGGAAACCTTCACACCCACAGGATCTGGACAAAGAATCTGGGGAGAGGGATACTGAGAATAGCAGGCTACCTCTGGCAATGGGCACCGGCATCCGAGGCCACAGGGGCTGGGGGCCAAGGACTCTCTAGTGGTATCATCTTTGAGGACATTCAATCCCTGGCAGTGACAGGAGAAAATATGCTCATATAGTGACAGACGCATCAAGAGTCTTCCTTCAGGACAGATTTTTCTGGGGAGTCTGTTATCTCAGTGCTTCTCAGATTTTACAGACTATTAATAGCAGAGAACCTTTCTGAAGTGGAGCCCAAAACATTTTACAGCGACTGCATTTTCTAGTTGAACTACAGAAAGAACTCTAGCTAGGCAGTTGGAGTAAGATATACCCAACAAGCCCATTTCACAGATGGAGACACGGAATCACACGCTCCAGGGGAGCTCCCATCATTCTACCTACTTCATAGCAAGGTCTTCCCTGGAACACAAAATTCTCACTTGTTGACACTCTTTCTGTCTCTTAGAAATCCTGCGTTTCCCTGGATCTCAAGGAAGATTCCATTGGACCATATAAGTAGTCACCACTTCCCATGAAAGTCTGGTCACTCTCTTCTTTCCAATATCACCCAAGTTGGCTACCCCCAGGTGTCAAGCAGCCAACAATTTCATAGAACACGTTTTATATTTGTCTCTCAATTCCAACTGGTAGATGGCCAACAACCAGAAAATATAATTAAATATACAAAAGCTTGAAGGGCAGATTTTACCGCTGATTCACACGGCAGCGCCTCTACCACTGGGGAGGAAATCAGAGGAGGAGGAGACCCTGGTGGGAGGTGGCAGGGGGACTTGGATCCTCGTGGGCTGGGGCCACGGAAGCCCTCCCCTGGACAGGTGCCTTCAGACAGGTGCGCTTCTGGGAGGTCTCCCCTCTCTCTCCCTCATTCCATCTCTCTCAGCGGCCTTTAAAGAGCACGGGCTCCCCGTGTGAGAGGAGCTGGAAGGGGACGCTGGCCCTGCATACTAATTGGCCGACTTTAATGACTTTTCATCCCCTCCCTCTTGCAGCCACAATCCCTTCTTCCGAAATCGCCTGCTCCAGGCGGAGGAGGCTCGCTGCCATGGCAACCGAGCCTTCCAAAGCTGGGAAACTCACCATAGAGATGTGGGGAGAAAAATTCCACTGGTGAACTTCCAAAGAAGAAGAGCTCCAAGGGGGAGGGAGAGAAATGGTTTGGGGGAATGCTGCTGTTACAGACGGGGCGCTTCCCTAGTTGAGAAACAGGTCACACAATACAAATGTCCCTCCAGACACATAAGCCTGCAGAGATAACACCTGGGGCGAGGAGGGGGGGAGTCAGGCCTGGCACTGTGAGACCTCATCTGCATATGCTAATATTCATATCACCTCATCCATGAGGCCCAGCCCAGACACATGGAGGGTAGGAATATGTCCGCAACGTCCTTGTCTCGTTAATAAGAGACTACCTATGTACACAGTCAAATAGGCGACAGAGATCGAATGTACTCTGATCAACATGTGAACCTGGTCACTCAGGGCAAAAACAAATTACCATTCTTTGCTCTGCTAAAAAAAAAATC